>NW_003303564.1:112997-114619 GCF_000142945.1 Phytophthora infestans T30-4 | reverse complement strand
GAGCAAGTAAGTCTCACTATAGATTTACCCAAGATCAGGAGCTAGAGAACAAGTAGGCACAGAATCGTAACGGGAACATCAAGTGGAGAACAACTACGTGTGGCGTTTAGACGGGAATTGGATTTGGCCTCGCATGACAATCGTAGCTGAGATGAGCATTGGCCCGGACAAGTTTCGTGTATACTTCGACCCTAGGGACTAAATCAATTAATACAGACCTCAATTTTCTTTGTGGAGAGCAAGTGACCTGTAGTGGTCCCGGGGAATGAATTTGGCCTCGGACGATCTCCCTAACAGGGGTGAATATTGTCATGGGAAGATCAGCGTCTACTCCGCCCGCCGAGCAGTAAGTCTCACTATAGATTAACCAAGATCACGAACTAGAGAACAAGTGGGCACGGAATCGCGACGGGAACATCAAGTGGAGAACAACTACGTGTGGCGTTTCGACGGGGATTGGATTTGGCCTCGCATGACAATCGTAGCTGAGATGAGCATTGGCCCGGACAAGTTTCGTGTATACTTCGCCCCTGGGGACTAAATCAATTAATACAGACCTCAATTGGCTTTGTGGAGAGCAAGTGACCTGAAGTGGTCCCGGGGATTGAATTTGGCCTCGGACGATCTCCCTAACAGGGGTGAATATTGGCCATGGGAAGCTCAGCGTCTACTCCGCCTGCCGAGCATTAAGTCTCACTATAGATTAACCAAGATCACGAACTAGAGAACAAGTGGGCACGGAATCGTAACGGGAACATCAAGTGGAGAACAACTACGTGTGGCGTTTCGACGGGGATTGGATTTGGCCTCGCATGACAATCGCAGCTGAGATGAGCATTGGCCCGGACAAGTTTCGTGTAGACTTCGACCCTAGGGACTAAATCAATCAATACAGACCTTAATCTGCTTTGAGGATAGCAAGTGACCTGTAGTCGTCCCGGGGATTGAATTTGGCCTCGGACGATCTCCCTAACAGGGGTGAATATTGGTATTGAGGGTTGCTGGTCTTGGTACTGTGTACCAGTTGTACCCATTAACCGGTCAACCTGAACCGGTCCAATACGATCCCGCTGTGATTATGGTACGTTGTTTATGCCACCAATGATTGGACGAGTAGAATGATTGGATGACCTAGGTAGTGAGGACAGTGTAAGCCCCGATAAATCAATCACTTTCGAATCTTCCTTCTTCCGCTCAAGTGCCTTCACTCCGGTCTCCGCACCAAGTGCAGAAGTCACTCCGTTCAGTCCCAAGCTTCGTTCCAACACCTCTACACCGTTAACAGGTTATGAGCCCAAGCACCATGTCCTCTGCCCATGACGCCTCGACCAAGGTCACCATCGACAAGTTCAACGGTGACAACTACGCGACGTGGAACCGCTACATGCGTGGCGTGTTTCTAACCAAGTCGGTATGGCACGTAGTGAACCGGGAAACGACGCCGAGCTTCACGGACATCCGGACCAAGGACGACTACGTCAATGCGAGCAACATTGCGTTCGGACTGATGTTGCTCCACATGAACGCGGACTACCATCACGTGGTTGATGACTACGAGGAAGCGCGGGGCGCGTGGACGCGCTTGAAGACGCTGTATGGTGGGTCGCAGAAGGCTGGTCGCA
>NW_003303564.1:111631-112897 GCF_000142945.1 Phytophthora infestans T30-4 | reverse complement strand
AGCGGGATTTAGCTCGTCGACGACTGGCGCTGGTGACAGCTGCCGTGTCGGATCCCCTTCGTCCCTTGTCGAGACCTTCTCGTGCTGCCAGCGTCTCTGCTCATCTCACGTCTGTGGTGTAGCGGGATCAGCAAAATCTGCGAGATTGCCGGATCCAGCTTACCAACTGCACCCAGACACCGACTAACGGAGGGGGTCCCCCGATGATCCGTGTTCTGCTGAGCTTTCCTCACCTTGTGTACCCGTCGGTAGGGCGGGATCTTGCTCTCTCGGTAACATCCGAAGAGTTCAAGTGGTGAAGCTTGAGCGTCTTGGCGAGACGTGGGGATGGGGTGGAGCAGCAGTGGAAAATCTTCACTCTGCGTCCGTGGATGGTTCCGTATCCTAAGCGAATATTCGAGCTTATGGATCCGGGGCCTAGATCGTGGATCTGGCCGTAGGGTTGCCTTGCGGGTGTGTTCCCTTGCCTTTGTAGTTCCTTTGCGTCGTACTTGCCGCCTCCTGTGACGGGATCTTGAAAGTTGAGAGCCCCTAGGGTGTAACCGACCAAGTAGTAAATTCGGTTAACCTGTCGGATCTGCACAAGTAAAGGAAAAGCTCACTAGGTTGTAGGATCTGGCCAATGTATTATCCAGTTATCACTACCAACACTAGATTCGCAATTCCCAACCTTCTCGGAGCTCGTACGGCCAATGTAGTTCCGGTTCTTGAGGGCAGGAAGGCACTTGCGTGTCACTGTGCAAATTGGAGTCTGTATTGATATTTAAGCCTATACCTGCCTGGATTTCTACCTTCTATGTCTTTCATCTGCTAAATCCCTTACCAGGCTCGGCTGCATGTCCCTTCTTCCCTTGACCCATCATCCCAGCTGTATTATCTTCAGATCCACCGGATCCATGACGTAATCATCATGGTCACCCTATTATGGGTACACTCATCCGGATCCAGGTCGCTTGGATCCACTTCACTGTAAGTTTGCACTCGTCGTCGATCTGAGCTCTCCCATCATCCAACATCATCTCGCAGCCGTCTGTGATCTCCATTGTCCCACGAAAGTTCGAGATCCACTGTATCCATCATCCCTATACCCTGGATCCAGGTCCCTCCAGGCGGGATCCTCCCTCCTTGGATCCGAACTCGGAAGTATGGGATCCGGGGTACCTCGCGGTGGATCTTGACTCTTCATTAGCCGTGGCTACTAGATCCACCTTCAGAGGGCACCGACCTAACCTTCCTTCATACGATCCACACTCGATTCACTCTTGT
>NW_003303564.1:109178-110868 GCF_000142945.1 Phytophthora infestans T30-4 | reverse complement strand
GGAAGAATCGACTTCCCCCCGTGTTTTGGCGTGCCAAGTGCCAACGCAGTCGAAGCTGCGGTGGACTTATCGGAGCCAGCGACTTTCCAAGAGGCGGTGAACGGCCCCGACCAAGTGCACTGGCTCAAAGCAATTCGTGCTGAGCTCAAGTCGATGCGACTTCGAGGAGTGTTCCGTGCTGCTAAGTTGCCGAACGGACAACGCGCTATTGGTACCAAGTGGGTGTTCAAGATCAAGCGCAAAGCGGACGGATCGATTGAGAAGTACAAGGCACGCCTCGTGGCCAAGGGCTTCAGGCAAAAGTACGGCATCAACTACACTAAGACGTTCTCGCCGGTTGTCAAGTACGTGACATTGCGCATGGTAATCGTTTTGGTTAAGTACTTTGGCTGGCCGCTAGACCAACTAGACGTGGTGACGGCATTCCTGTACGGCGTGATGAGGGAGATCGTGTTTTGCATGGTTCCCGAAGGTGTCGAGCTCGACGGTGACTTCGACTGCCTGGAATTGGTGAAGGCCATTTACGGTCTAAAACAAGCTTCGCGCGTGTGGAACGAGACTTTCGACGAGTTCGTATGCTCTATCGGCTTTCAAGTTTCGGCCTTTGACCCGTGCCTCTACATCAAAGTTGTTGATGGCCACTGTGTACTCATACTGGTCTACGTCGACGATGTCCTGGTCACCGGAAGCTCACCCGAGCTGATCTCACGCACGAAGGACGACCTCAAGACACGCTTCGAAATGACTGACAGCGGCAAGTGTGTGTTCGTCCTTGGGATCGAATTGGTAGACGGTCCGGACGGCAGCGTGACGATGAGCCAACGGCGTTATGTGGATGACATCCTGAAGCGCTTTGGTATGGACGAGTGCAAGGCTGTGGTAAGTCCGGTGGATATAAGCACTCGACTGGTTCCAAGCGACGCGGCGACCAAGGTACAAGCTCCGTTTCGCGAAGCTGTTGGTGCACTAATGCACCTGATGACCGCGACGCGTCCAGATATTGCGTACGCGGTGGGCTATGTGTCGCGCTTCATGGAGAATCCCCAAGAAGAACACTGGGTTGCGGTCAAGTGCATCTTTCGCTACCTGCAAGGCACCAAGACGCATGGAATCTGCTACAAACCGGGTAACAACATCGACTTTCGCGGATACTCTGACGCAGACTGGGCTGGTGACCTCGCGGACCGCAAGTCGACTTCCGGCTACACGTTCATGCTGATGGGTGCGCCAGTGCGCTGGGGCAGCAAGAAGCAGTCAAGTGTTTCGCTGTCTACGAGCGAAGCGGAGTACATCGCGCTAAGTCTGGCAATTCAAGAAGGCAAGTGGATTCATCGCCTACTGTGCGAGATATTAGCAGCTGCCAATGAGACTGGACCCGACCTCAAGATCCAAGAAGACAACCAGTCGTGCATCAAGATGACAAAGAATCCTGTGAACCACGGCCGCGCCAAGCACATCGACATCAAGTACCACCACATCCGCGATGAAGTCAAGCGTGGTGAAGTCAAGCTCGAGTATTGCGAGACTTCTGTGATGCTGGCTGACATCATGACGAAGGCGCTCCCAGGGCCTCGTCACATGGACCTAGCAGCGGCTCTTGGTATCCACGCGTGTTCGCATTGAGGGGGCGGATTGAGGGTTGCTGGTCTTGGTACTGTGTACCAGTTGTACCCATTAACCGGTCAACCTG
>NW_003303564.1:94065-95365 GCF_000142945.1 Phytophthora infestans T30-4 | reverse complement strand
TCACATCTCCATGCTGAAGAGTTGGCGCTTCAGGTAGATGCGACCAGCCTTCTGCGACCCACCATACAGCGTCTTCAAGCGCGTCCACGCGCCCCACGCTTCCTCGCAGTCATCAACCACGTGATGGTAGTCCGCGTTCATGTGGAGCAACATCAGTCCGAACGCAATGTTGCTCGCCTTGACGTAGTCGTCCTTGGTCCGGATGTCCGTGAAGCTCGGCGTCGTTTCCCGGTTCACTACGTGCCATACCGACTTGGTTAGAAACACGCCACGCATGTAGCGGTTCCACGTCGCGTAGTTGTCACCGTTGAACTTGTCGATGGTGACCTTGGTCGAGGCGTCATGGGCAGAGGACATGGTGCTTGGGCTCATAACCTGTAAACGGTGTAGAGGTGTTGAAACGAAGCTTGGGACTGAACGGAGTGACTTCTGCACTTGGTGCGGAGACCGGAGTGAAGGCACTTGAGCGGAAGAAGGAAGATTCGAAAGTGATTGATTGATCGGGGCTTACACACTCCTCACTACCTAGGTCATCCAATCATTCTGTACTCGTCCAATCATTCTACTCGTCTAATCATGGATGGCATAAGCAACTTACCATAATCACAGCGGGATCGTATTGGACCTATTCAGGTTGACCGGTTAATGGGTACAACTGGTACACAGTACCAAGACCAGCAACCCTCAATAAGATGAAAGCTCGACAGCCGAAGACGCGCATGTGTTTCACACTCGGCGCGGACTTGTACACAATCTCGAACGGAGTCTTGCACTCGATCTTTGGTGACGGCAGGCGGTTCTTCACGTAGATGGCCGTCATCGCCGCTTCACCCCAGAAACACTTGTCCAGCTTGGCATGATGCAGCATGCTGCGGCCGATCGTGACGATGGTGCGGATGGCCCGCTCTGCCGTGCCGTTAGTCTGGTGCGCGTACGGAACCGTGGTTTGTATGCTCGATGCCCTCGTCTTCGTAGAAATCTTTAAGCGAGTTAGTCGCAAACTCCCGAGCTCCGTCGTGTCGCACGAACTTGACCTTCTTGCCAAACTGCTTCTGCACCTTCGTGATGTACGTCTTGATGCAGTCTTCGCTTTTCTGATTTGGCACGCAGACAGAAGGCCCTTCCATGCATCCGCTTGCCTTCGTCCACGATCCAGTAGCAATATATGCTGCCACCATGCGGAGGACTTCTCCAATGGGGTCCGCAAATGTCGGAGTGGAGCAACTCGGAAGGGTCGAAGCGAACGCTTTGTCCCCGGTTGGGAGGAGAAGGGTTTATGGGGACATCTTGGCTTTGCTGG
>NW_003303564.1:91833-93046 GCF_000142945.1 Phytophthora infestans T30-4 | reverse complement strand
TGCCAATGAGACTGGACCCGACCTCAAGATCCAAGACGATAACCAGTCGTGTATCAAGATGACAAAGAATCCTGTGAACCACGGCCGCGCCAAGCACATCGACATCAAGTACCACCACATCCGCGATGAAGTCAAGCGTGGTGAAGTCAAGCTCGAGTATTGCGAGACTTCTGTGATGCTGGCTGACATCATGACGAAGGCACTCCCAGGGCCTCGTCACATGGACCTAGCAGCGGCTCTTGGTATCCACGCGTGTTCGCATTGAGGGGGCGTATTGAGGGTTGCTGGTCTTGGTACTGTGTACCAGTTGTACCCATTAACCGGTCAACCTGAACCGGTCCAATACGATCCCGCTGTGATTATGGTACGTTGTTTATGCCACCAATGATTGGACGAGTAGAATGATTGGATGACCTAGGTAGTGAGGACAGTGTAAGCCCCGATAAATCAATCACTTTCGAATCTTCCTTCTTCCGCTTAAGTGCCTTCACATCGGTCTCCGCACCAAGTGCAGAAGTCACTCCGTTCAGTCCCAAGCTTCGTTCCAACACCTCTACACCGTTAACAGGTTATGAGCCCAAGCACCATGTCCTCTGCCCATGACGCCTCGACCAAGGTCACCATCGACAAGTTCAACGGTGACAACTACGCGACGTGGAACCGCTACATGCGTGGCGTGTTTCTAACCAAGTCGGTATGGCACGTAGTGAACCGGGAAACGACGCCGAGCTTCACGGACATCCGGACCAAGGACGACTACGTCAAGGCGAGCAACATTGCGTTCGGACTGATGTTGCTCCACATGAACGCGGACTACCATCACGTGGTTGATGACTGCGAGGAAGCGTGGGGCGCGTGGACGCGCTTGAAGACGCTGTATGGTGGGTCGCAGAAGGCTGGTCGCATCTACCTGAAGCGCCAACTCTTCAGCATGGAGATGTCGGAAGGCGGCAATGTCTTGCATCATTGCAATGAGGTCCTCAACATCAGCGCCAAGCTCAGCAGCATCGGCGCCAAGATGGAGGACGAGGGACGTGGCGATCTGCTTACTGCGAAGTCTCCCCAAGAGCTACGAGAACGTCGTGCTCAATCTGGAGATGAGCAACGCAGAGCTGCGGTCGCAAGACGTTGTGAAAGTGCTCACAAACGAGCACATCAAGCGACTGTTGCAGGTAATCCAATACGATCCCGCGATGATTACGGTAGGATGTTT
>NW_003303564.1:88876-90734 GCF_000142945.1 Phytophthora infestans T30-4 | reverse complement strand
AATCGTCGTTACGTATTAACACTGAAGTGCTCTTCCCTGCTTTAGTTCAAACAGCTTCATTGGTGGGCGGGGTTGTTGCCCTGGCGTGTTTGAGATCTACATTCCCGCATTGAAGTTTATGTGAGCTTCTGGTCGGTGTTGAACGCCTTGGCCGCGTTTTCAGTCTCTCACCGTCGCCGTCTTCTCACCTTGTCGCTTGATGTGCTCGTTTGTGAGCACCTTCACAACGTCTTGCGACCGCAGCTCTGCGTTGCTCATCTCCAGATTGAGCACGACGTTTTCGTAGCTCTTGGGGAGACTTCGCAGTAAGCAGATCGCCACGTCCTCGTCCTCCATCTTGGCGCCGATGCTGCTGAGCTTGGCGCTGATGTTGAGGACCTCGTTGCAATGATGCAAGACATTGCCGCCTTCCGACATCTCCATGCTGAAGAGTTGGCGCTTCAGGTAGATGCGACCAGCCTTCTGCGACCCACCATACAGCGTCTTCAAGCGCGTCCACGCGCCCCACGCTTCCTCGCAGTCATCAACCACGTGATGGTAGTCCGCGTTCATGTGGAGCAACATCAGTCCGAACGCAATGTTGCTCGCCTTGACGTAGTCGTCCTTGGTCCGGATGTCCGTGAAGCTCGGCGTCGTTTCCCGGTTCACTACGTGCCATACCGACTTGGTTAGAAACACGCCACGCATGTAGCGGTTCCACGTCGCGTAGCTGTCACCGTTGAACTTGTCGATGGTGACCTTGGTCGAGGCGTCATGGGCAGAGGACATGGTGCTTGGGCTCATAACCTGTAAACGGTGTAGAGGTGTTGGAACGAAGCTTGGGACTGAACGGAGTGACTTCTGCACTTGGTGCGGAGACCGGAGTGAAGGCACTTGAGCGGAAGAAGGAAGATTCGAAAGTGATTGATTGATCGGGGCTTACACACTCCTCACTACCTAGGTCATCCAATCATTCTGTACTCGTCCAATCATTCTACTCGTCTAATCATGGATGGCATAAGCAACTTACCATAATCACAGCGGGATCGTATTGGACCGGTTCAGGTTGACCGGTTAATGGGTACAACTGGTACACAGTACCAAGACCAGCAACCCTCAATAAGATGAAAGCTCGACAGCCGAAGACGCGCATGTGTTTCACACTCGGCGCGGACTTGTACACAATCTCGAACGGAGTCTTGCACTCGATCTTTGGTGACGGCAGGCGGTTCTTCACGTAGATGGCCGTCATCGCCGCTTCACCCCAGAAACACTTGTCCAGCTTGGCATGATGCAGCATGCTGCGGCCGATCGTGACGATGGTGCGGATGGCCCGCTCTGCCGTGCCGTTAGTCTGGTGCGCGTACGGAACCGTGGTTTGTTGCTCGATGCCCTCGTCTTTGTAGAAATCTTTAAGCGAGTTAGTCGCAAACTCCCGAGCTCCGTCGTATCGCACGAACTTGACCTTCTTGCCAAACTGCTTCTGCACCTTCGTGATGTACGTCTTGATGCAGTCTTCGCTTTCTGATTTGGCACGCAGACAGAAGCCCTTCATGCATCCGCTGGCTTCGTCCACGATCAGTAGCAAATATTTGCTGCCACCAAGCGAGGACTTCTCCATGGGTCCGCAAATGTCGAAGTGAAGCAACTCGAAAGTGTCGTAGCGACGCTTGTCACGGTTGGTAGGGAATGGTTTTTGGACCATCTTGCCTTGCTGGCAGCCGCGACACAGACTTGGTCCGCTAGGCTTGGAAGGTGCTTTCGCGTCCTTGATCATCTTGTTGTCGACCATCTTGCGAAGCACCTCGACTGGAGCGTGACCCATACGCGCATGCAGGTCGACGTCCTTCCAGTGTCGCCGCATTTGCTGATCGAAGAG
>NW_003303564.1:72873-87297 GCF_000142945.1 Phytophthora infestans T30-4 | reverse complement strand
CTGTTGACAGCATTACAGCTGAGCTGCATGCGCGGTTGGCGCTTTCTCCGCTTCATTCGCATGTCTCCCGCCACGCTTCCCGGCTCATCGTCAATGAAGGACCATCCACTACCCCTCCGGTCAGTCCGTCTTCTATGTCGCCCACCGATCTGCGGGTTCTAGCCCAGGCTCTTTTTGATCAGGTGCAAACCCTGACGGCGGAGCTCCAGACGGCTCAAGATGCCCAAGACCAAGCTGCGTCCCTACACGCTACCCAACTTCAGACCTTGCGGGCCCAAGTCCATGACCAGGCTATGGAGATCCAGGGATGGGAGCACCGTGCAGCCTCTCGGTCGCAGGACCTGCGACTCCTGTTGGCTGATCAGGCGGTCGAGATCCGCGACCTGACCGGACGGCTGGATCGCGCCTCCCGTCAACGAGACGTTATGCGAGATGACAACGACCATCTCCTTAGGGAGATGGCACTCGCCGGATCTGAGATCCACCAACTCCAATCCCGGATCCCCGACCTCGAGCGGGATCTGGAGGATTCCCAGACTGCTAGGGCAGCTGCGGATGTGAGCTTGGACCGTCTCCGTGACGAGTTGCGTCTGACCCAGGAGGAGGTGGTGACCACCGACTATGTGGGATCCACCCATGGCGGATCCGCCGTAGGGTCGGCGCGTGGAGGGTCCCCCGCGCCAAACCCACCTCCCTCATCGCCGGATGTAGCCCTGGCTCAACTCTCTGAGGTGTTGCAAGACACCAAGGAGTCGCTCGAGAGGGCGTCTGCCGGACGAGATTACGCGCTTGAAGAATTCGTGCGCATGACTCAATTGCGTGACGAGATCCAAGCGAAGCTGGCGGACAGCGAACTCCAGCGGGACAAGGCGGCTACCGAGTGGGCGGATGCCAAGCGTGCACTAACAGAGCTGGAATCTAAGCTTCGCCGCACGAGTACGTGGATCCTCTTTTAGTCCTTGCTAGTAACCCCATATTCACTCGTTATTGTCAATCCAGGTGACAAATATAAGAAGCCGGTGCGACCGCCGCGAAACTCCGGGATCAACTCGCTGCAGCCCAAACTCAGCAGCAATAGCTGGTCCTGGAGCGCGATCGTGGCTTGTCGGAGCGGGATCTGGCACGTCGACGACTGGCGCTGGTGACAGCTGCCGTTTCGGATCCACTTCCCCCCTTGTCGTGTTAACGGTGTAGAGGTGTTGGAACGAAGCTTGGGACTGAACGGAGTGACTTCTGCACTTGGTGCGGAGACCGGAGTGAAGGCACTTGAGCGGAAGAAGGAAGATTCGAAAGTGATTGATTTATCAGGGCTTACACTGTCCTCACTACCTAGGTCATCCAATCATTCTACTCGTCCAATCATTGGTGGCATAAACAATGTACCATAATCACAGCGGGATCGTATTGGACCGGTTCAGGTTGACCGGTTAATGGGTACAACTGGTACACAGCACCAAGACCAGCAACCCTCAATACGCCCCCTCAATGCGAACACGCGTGGATACCGAGAGCCGCTGCTAGGTCCATGTGACGAGGCCCTGGGAGCGCCTTCGTCATGATGTCAGCCAGCATCACAGAAGTCTCGCAATACTCGAGCTTGACTTCACCACGCTTGACTTCATCGCGGATGTGGTGGTACTTGATGTCGATGTGCTTGGCGCGGCCGTGGTTCACAGGATTCTTTGTCATCTTGATGCACGACTGGTTGTCTTCTTGGATCTTGAGGTCGGGTCCAGTCTCATTGGCAGCTGCTAATATCTCGCACAGTAGGCGATGAATCCACTTGCCTTCTTGAATTGCCAGACTTAGCGCGATGTACTCCGCTTCGCTCGTAGACAGCGAAACACTTGACTGCTTCTTGCTGCCCCAGCTCACTGGCGCACCCATCAGCATGAACGTGTAGCCGGAAGTCGACTTGCGGTCCGCGAGGTCACCAGCCCAGTCTGCGTCAGAGTATCCGCGAAAGTCGATGTTGCTACCCGGTTTGTAGCAGATTCCATGCGTCTTGGTGCCTTGCAGGGAGCGAAAGATGCGCTTGACCGCAACCCAGTGTTCTTCTTGGGGATTCTCCATGAAGCGCGACACATAGCCCACCGCGTACGCAATATCTGGACGCGTCGCGGTCATCAGGTGCATTAGTGCACCAACAGCTTCGCGAAACGGAGCTTGTACCTTGGTCGCCGCGTCGCTTGGAACCAGTCGAGTGCTTATATCCACCGGACTTACCACAGCCTTGCACTCGTCCATACCAAAGCGCTTCAGGATGTCATCCACATAACGCCGTTGGCTCATCGTCACGCTGCCGTCCGGACCGTCTACCAATTCGATCCCAAGGACGAACACACACTTGCCGCTGTCAGTCATTTCGAAGCGTGTCTTGAGGTCGTCCTTCGTGCGTGAGATCAGCTCGGGTGAGCTTCCGGTGACCAGGACATCGTCGACGTAGACCAGTATGAGTACACAGTGGCCATCAACAACTTTGATGTAGAGGCACGGGTCAAAGGCCGAAACTTGAAAGCCGATAGAGCATACGAACTCGTCGAAAGTCTCGTTCCACACGCGCGAAGCTTGTTTTAGACCGTAAATGGCCTTCACCAATTCCAGGCAGTCGAAGTCACCGTCGAGCTCGACACCTTCGGGAACCACGCAAAACACGATCTCCCTCATCACGCCGTACAGGAATGCCGTCACCACGTCTAGTTGGTCTAGCGGCCAGCCAAAGTACTTGGCCAAAGCGATTACCATGCGCAACGTCACGTACTTGACAACCGGCGAGAACGTCTCAGTGTAGTCGATGCCGTACTTTTGCTTGAAGCCCTTGGCCACGAGGCGTGCCTTGTACTTCTCGATCGATCCGTCCGCTTTGCGCTTGATCTTGAACACCCACTTGGTACCAATAGCGCGCTGTCCGTTCGGCAACTTAGCAGCACGGAACACTCCTCGAAGTCGCATCGACTTGAGCTCAGCACGAATTGCTTTGCGCCAGTGCACCTGGTCGGGGCCGTTCACCGCCTCTTGGAAAGTCGCTGGCTCCGATAAGTCCACCGCAGCTTCGACTGCGTTGGCACTTGCACGCCAAAACACGGGGGAAGTCGATTCTTCATCTTGATCTCCAGCCTTTTCTTCTTCGTTTACGTCTGCTCGACGTGAAGACGAATTGGTCGGCGCACTTGCTTCTTCCAGTCCGGGTCGATGACGCGTAGTTCGCGGTCTTGTGGTAGATTCATCTTCGTCACTCGGGCGGCTCTTGCGCTTTCCCGCCTGCCTGTGCTCCGTCTGACGCGAACCGTCATTGTCGATGTCGAGAGATTCGAAGTCCAGGTCGTCGACGTCTTCATCGTAAATTGGCTCTGAAAGTCCAAAGGTCGATTCATCGAAGTTGACATCGCGACTGATAACCACCTGCCCCGCCTCGATGTCATAAAGTCGATACGCCTTGGATACTTCTTCGTAGCCCAGGAACAATCCGGCGCGAGCCTTAGGATCCCACTTGAGCCGTTTCTCCTTCGGAGTTAAGATGAAAGCTCGACAGCCGAAGACGCGCATGTGTTTCACACTCGGCGCGGACTTGTACACAATCTCGAACGGAGTCTTGCACTCGATCTTTGGTGACGGCAGGCGGTTCTTCACGTAGATGGCCGTCATCGCCGCTTCACCCCAGAAACACTTGTCCAGCTTGGTATGGTGCAGCATGCTGCGGCCGATCGTAACGATGGTGCGGATGGCCCGCTCTGCCGTGCCGTTTGTCTGGTGCGCGTACGGAACCGTGGTTTGTTGCTCGATGCCCTCGTCTTCGTAGAAATCTTTAAGCGAGCTAGTCGCAAACTCCCGAGCTCCGTCGTGTCGCACGAACTTGACCTTCTTGCCAAACTGCTTCTGCACCTTCGTGATGTACGTCTTGATGCAGTCTTCGCTTTCTGATTTGGCACGCAGGCAGAAGCCCTTCATGCATCCGCTGGCTTCGTCCACGATCAGTAGCAAATATTTGCTGCCACCAAGCGAGGACTTCTCCATGGGTCCGCAAATGTCGAAGTGAAGCAACTCGAAAGTGTCGTAGCGACGCTTGTCACGGTTGGTAGGGAATGGTTTTTGGACCATCTTGCCTTGCTGGCAGCCGCGACACAGACTTGGTCCGCTAGGCTTGGAAGGTGCTTTCGCGTCCTTGATCATCTTGTTGTCGACCATCTTGCGAAGCACCTCGACTGGAGCGTGACCCATACGCGCATGCAGGTCGACCGTCCTTCCAGTTGTCGCCGCATTTGCTGATCGAAGAGGCGTGCGAAGCCAGTAGAGTCCATCTACGAGATCCGCCGATGCCACCACTTGATTCGAGTCCTTGCGTGAGATGTGCATCTCAGTGCCATCGAACACCACTTGGAACTTTCCGTTCTTGTTGATCTGCGGTACTGAAAGCAGATTCTTGCTCATGTTAGGCACATAGAGCGCGTTCTTGATCTCGATCTCGCGCTCGGTGCCGTTGGGCAGGACCACTCTTTCCACGATGGTCCCCACACCCTTGATAGCCGCCTTGTTCCCGTCGGCCACCGAAAGTTCGCCTTCATTGCGCTCGATGAGATTGGCGAACTTGGACTTGTCGTTACAGATGTGGTGTGTGGCACCACTGTCGACCGCCTACATTCCAGACACATTCTTGTTCGTCGATACTCCACATTCCAGGGAAACCGCGAACGCTACTCGATCGTAGTCGTAGTCGTCGTCGCCGTCATTTCGCCACTGGATGTTGTTAGCTCCGCGTCCACGGCCGTTGCCGCCGCGTCGAGCACCTCGACCCTCATCCTTCTGCTTGGTCCAGCACTTGTCAATCATGTGCCCCAATTTCCCGCAGTACGTGCATTGGCGAGACTCTCGGTCGGTGTTGAACGCCTTGGCCGCGTTTTCAGTCTTCACCGTCGCCGTCTTCTCACCTTGTCGCTTGATGTGCTCGTTTGTGAGCACTTTCACAACGTCTTGCAACCGCAGCTCTGCGTTGCTCATCTCCAGATTGAGCACGACGTTTTCGTAGCTCTTGGGGAGACTTCGCAGTAAGCAGATCGCCACGTCCTCGTCCTCCATCTTGGCGCCGATGCTGCTGAGCTTGGCGCTGATGTTGAGGACCTCGTTGCAATGATGCAAGACATTGCCGCCTTCCGACATCTCCATGCTGAAGAGTTGGCGCTTCAGGTAGATGCGACCAGCCTTCTGCGACCCACCATACAGCGTCTTCAAGCGCGTCCACGCGCCCCACGCTTCCTCGCAGTCATCAACCACGTGATGGTAGTCCGCGTTCATGTGGAGCAACATCAGTCCGAACGCAATGTTGCTCGCCTTGACGTAGTCGTCCTTGGTCCGGATGTCCGTGAAGCTCGGCGTCGTTTCCCGGTTCACTACGTGCCATACCGACTTGGTTAGAAACACGCCACGCATGTAGCGGTTCCACGTCGCGTAGTTGTCACCGTTGAACTTGTCGATGGTGACCTTGGTCGAGGCGTCATGGGCAGAGGACATGGTGCTTGGGCTCATAACCTGTAAACGGTGTAGAGGTGTTGGAACGAAGCTTGGGACTGAACGGAGTGACTTCTGCACTTGGTGCGGAGACCGGAGTGAAGGCACTTGAGCGGAAGAAGGAAGATTCGAAAGTGATTGATTGATCGGGGCTTACACACTCCTCACTACCTAGGTCATCCAATCATTATGTACTCGTCCAATCATTCTACTCGTCTAATCATGGATGGCATAAACAACTTACCATAATCACAGCGGGATCGTATTGGACCTATTCAGGTTGACCGGTTAATGGGTACAACTGGTACACAGTACCAAGACCAGCAACCCTCAATAAGATGAAAGCTCGACAGCCGAAGACGCGCATGTGTTTCACACTCGGCGCGGACTTGTACACAATCTCGAACGGAGTCTTGCACTCGATCTTTGGTGACGGCAGGCGGTTCTTCACGTAGATGGCCGTCATCGCCGCTTCACCCCAGAAACACTTGTCCAGCTTGGCATGATGCAGCATGCTGCGGCCGATCGTGACGATGGTGCGGATGGCCCGCTCTGCCGTGCCGTTAGTCTGGTGCGCGTACGGAACCGTGGTTTGTTGCTCGATGCCCTCGTCTTCGTAGAAATCTTTAAGCGAGTTAGTCGCAAACTCCCGAGCTCCGTCGTGTCGCACGAACTTGACCTTCTTGCCAAACTGCTTCTGCACCTTCGTGATGTACGTCTTGATGCAGTCTTCGCTTTCTGATTTGGCACGCAGACAGAAGCCCTTCATGCATCCGCTGGCTTCGTCCACGATCAGTAGCAAATATTTGCTGCCACCAAGCGAGGACTTCTCCATGGGTCCGCAAATGTCGAAGTGAAGCAACTCGAAAGTGTCGTAGCGACGCTTGTCACGGTTGGTAGGGAATGGTTTTTGGACCATCTTGCCTTGCTGGCAGCCGCGACACAGACTTGGTCCGCTAGGCTTGGAAGGTGCTTTCGCGTCCTTGATCATCTTGTTGTCGACCATCTTGCGAAGCACCTCGACTGGAGCGTGACCCATACGCGCATGCAGGTCGACCGTCCTTTCAGTTGTCGCCGCATTTGCTGATCGAAGAGGCGTGCGAAGCCAGTAGAGTCCATCTACGAGATCCGCCGATGCCACCACTTGATTCGAGTCCTTGCGTGAGATGTGCATCTCAGTGCCATCGAACACCACCTGGAACTTTCCGTTCTTGTTGATCTGCGGTACTGAAAGCAGATTCTTGCTCATGTTAGGCACATAGAGCGCGTTCTTGATCTCGATCTCGCGCTCGGTGCCGTTGGGCAGGACCACTCTTTCCACGATGGTCCCCACACCCTTGATAGCCGCCTTGTTCCCGTCGGCCACCGAAAGTTCGCCTTCATTGCGCTCGATGAGATTGGCGAACTTGGACTTGTCGTTACAGATGTGGTGTGTGGCACCACTGTCGACCGCCTACATTCCAGACACATTCTTGTTCGTCGATACTCCACATTCCAGGGAAACCGCGAACGCTACTCGATCGTAGTCGTAGTCGTCGTCGCCGTCATTTCGCCACTGGATGTTGTTAGCTCCGCGTCCACGGCCGTTGCCGCCGCGTCGAGCACCTCGACCCTCATCCTTCTGCTTGGTCCAGCACTTGTCAATCATGTGCCCCAATTTCCCGCAGTACGTGCATTGGCGAGACTCTCGGTCGGTGTTGAACGCCTTGGCCGCGTTTTCAGTCTTCACCGTCGCCGTCTTCTCACCTTGTCGCTTGATGTGCTCGTTTGTGAGCACTTTCACAACGTCTTGCAACCGCAGCTCTGCGTTGCTCATCTCCAGATTGAGCACGACGTTTTCGTAGCTCTTGGGGAGACTTCGCAGTAAGCAGATCGCCACGTCCTCGTCCTCCATCTTGGCGCCGATGCTGCTGAGCTTGGCGCTGATGTTGAGGACCTCGTTGCAATGATGCAAGACATTGCCGCCTTCCGACATCTCCATGCTGAAGAGTTGGCGCTTCAGGTAGATGCGACCAGCCTTCTGCGACCCACCATACAGCGTCTTCAAGCGCGTCCACGCGCCCCACGCTTCCTCGCAGTCATCAACCACGTGATGGTAGTCCGCGTTCATGTGGAGCAACATCAGTCCGAACGCAATGTTGCTCGCCTTGACGTAGTCGTCCTTGGTCCGGATGTCCGTGAAGCTCGGCGTCGTTTCCCGGTTCACTACGTGCCATACCGACTTGGTTAGAAACACGCCACGCATGTAGCGGTTCCACGTCGCGTAGTTGTCACCGTTGAACTTGTCGATGGTGACCTTGGTCGAGGCGTCATGGGCAGAGGACATGGTGCTTGGGCTCATAACCTGTAAACGGTGTAGAGGTGTTGGAACGAAGCTTGGGACTGAACGGAGTGACTTCTGCACTTGGTGCGGAAACCGGAGTGAAGGCACTTGAGCGGAAGAAGGAAGATTCGAAAGTGATTGATTGATCGGGGCTTACACACTCCTCACTACCTAGGTCATCCAATCATTCTGTACTCGTCCAATCATTCTACTCGTCTAATCATGGATGGCATAAACAACTTACCATAATCACAGCGGGATCGTATTGGACCGGTTCAGGTTGACCGGTTAATGGGTACAACTGGTACACAGTACCAAGACCAGCAACCCTCAATAAGATGAAAGCTCGACAGCCGAAGACGCGCATGTGTTTCACACTCGGCGCGGACTTGTACACAATCTCGAACGGAGTCTTGCACTCGATCTTTGGTGACGGCAGGCGGTTCTTCACGTAGATGGCCGTCATCGCCGCTTCACCCCAGAAACACTTGTCCAGCTTGGCATGATGCAGCATGCTGCGGCCGATCGTGACGATGGTGCGGATGGCCCGCTCTGCCGTGCCGTTAGTCTGGTGCGCGTACGGAACCGTGGTTTGTTGCTCGATGCCCTCGTCTTCGTAGAAATCTTTAAGCGAGTTAGTCGCAAACTCCCGAGCTCCGTCGTATCGCACGAACTTGACCTTCTTGCCAAACTGCTTCTGCACCTTCGTGATGTACGTCTTGATGCAGTCTTCGCTTTCTGATTTGGCACGCAGACAGAAGCCCTTCATGCATCCGCTGGCTTCGTCCACGATCAGTAGCAAATATTTGCTGCCACCAAGCGAGGACTTCTCCATGGGTCCGCAAATGTCGAAGTGAAGCAACTCGAAAGTGTCGTAGCGACGCTTGTCACGGTTGGTAGGGAATGGTTTTTGGACCATCTTGCCTTGCTGGCAGCCGCGACACAGACTTGGTCCGCTAGGCTTGGAAGGTGCTTTCGCGTCCTTGATCATCTTGTTGTCGACCATCTTGCGAAGCACCTCGACTGGAGCGTGACCCATACGCGCATGCAGGTCGACCGTCCTTTCAGTTGTCGCCGCATTTGCTGATCGAAGAGGCGTGCGAAGCCAGTAGAGTCCATCTACGAGATCCGCCGATGCCACCACTTGATTCGAGTCCTTGCGTGAGATGTGCATCTCAGTGCCATCGAACACCACTTGGAACTTTCCGTTCTTGTTGATCTGCGGTACTGAAAGCAGATTCTTGCTCATGTTAGGCACATAGAGCGCGTTCTTGATCTCGATCTCGCGCTCGGTGCCGTTGGGCAGGACCACTCTTTCCACGATGGTCCCCACACCCTTGATAGCCGCCTTGTTCCCGTCGGCCACCGAAAGTTCGCCTTCATTGCGCTCGATGAGATTGGCGAACTTGGACTTGTCGTTACAGATGTGGTGTGTGGCACCACTGTCGACCGCCTACATTCCAGACACATTCTTGTTCGTCGATACTCCACATTCCAGGCAAACCGCGAACGCTACTCGATCGTAGTCGTAGTCGTCGTCGCCGTCATTTCGCCACTGGATGTTGTTAGCTCGCCGTTGCCGCCGCGTCGAGCACCTCGACCCTCATCCTTCTGCTTGGTCCAGCACTTGTCAATCATGTGCCCCAATTTCCCGCAGTACGTGCATTGGCGAGACTCTCGGTCGGTGTTGAACGCCTTGGCCGCGTTTTCAGTCTTCACCGTCGCCGTCTTCTCACCTTGTCGCTTGATGTGCTCGTTTGTGAGCACTTTCACAACGTCTTGCAACCGCAGCTCTGCGTTGCTCATCTCCAGATTGAGCACGACGTTTTCGTAGCTCTTGGGGAGACTTCGCAGTAAGCAGATCGCCACGTCCTCGTCCTCCATCTTGGCGCCGATGCTGCTGAGCTTGGCGCTGATGTTGAGGACCTCGTTGCAATGATGCAAGACATTGCCGCCTTCCGACATCTCCATGCTGAAGAGTTGGCGCTTCAGGTAGATGCGACCAGCCTTCTGCGACCCACCATACAGCGTCTTCAAGCGCGTCCACGCGCCCCACGCTTCCTCGCAGTCATCAACCACGTGATGGTAGTCCGCGTTCATGTGGAGCAACATCAGTCCGAACGCAATGTTGCTCGCCTTGACGTAGTCGTCCTTGGTCCGGATGTCCGTGAAGCTCGGCGTCGTTTCCCGGTTCACTACGTGCCATACCGACTTGGTTAGAAACACGCCACGCATGTAGCGGTTCCACGTCGCGTAGTTGTCACCGTTGAACTTGTCGATGGTGACCTTGGTCGAGGCGTCATGGGCAGAGGACATGGTGCTTGGGCTCATAACCTGTTAACGGTGTAGAGGTGTTGGAACGAAGCTTGGGACTGAACGGAGTGACTTCTGCACTTGGTGCGGAGACCGGAGTGAAGGCACTTGAGCGGAAGAAGGAAGATTCGAAAGTGATTGATTGATCGGGGCTTACACACTCCTCACTACCTAGGTCATCCAATCATTCTGTACTCGTCCAATCATTCTACTCGTCTAATCATGGATGGCATAAACAACTTACCATAATCACAGCGGGATCGTATTGGACCGGTTCAGGTTGACCGGTTAATGGGTACAACTGGTACACAGTACCAAGACCAGCAACCCTCAATAAGATGAAAGCTCGACAGCCGAAGACGCGCATGTGTTTCACACTCGGCGCGGACTTGTACACAATCTCGAACGGAGTCTTGCACTCGATCTTTGGTGACGGCAGGCGGTTCTTCACGTAGATGGCCGTCATCGCCGCTTCACCCCAGAAACACTTGTCCAGCTTGGCATGATGCAGCATGCTGCGGCCGATCGTGACGATGGTGCGGATGGCCCGCTCTGCCGTGCCGTTAGTCTGGTGCGCGTACGGAACCGTGGTTTGTTGCTCGATGCCCTCGTCTTCGTAGAAATCTTTAAGCGAGTTAGTCGCAAACTCCCGAGCTCCGTCGTGTCGCACGAACTTGACCTTCTTGCCAAACTGCTTCTGCACCTTCGTGATGTACGTCTTGATGCAGTCTTCGCTTTCTGATTTGGCACGCAGACAGAAGCCCTTCATGCATCCGCTGGCTTCGTCCACGATCAGTAGCAAATATTTGCTGCCACCAAGCGAGGACTTCTCCATGGGTCCGCAAATGTCGAAGTGAAGCAACTCGAAAGTGTCGTAGCGACGCTTGTCACGGTTGGTAGGGAATGGTTTTTGGACCATCTTGCCTTGCTGGCAGCCGCGACACAGACTTGGTCCGCTAGGCTTGGAAGGTGCTTTCGCGTCCTTGATCATCTTGTTGTCGACCATCTTGCGAAGCACCTCGACTGGAGCGTGACCCATACGCGCATGCAGGTCGACCGTCCTTTCAGTTGTCGCCGCATTTGCTGATCGAAGAGGCGTGCGAAGCCAGTAGAGTCCATCTACGAGATCCGCCGATGCCACCACTTGATTCGAGTCCTTGCGTGAGATGTGCATCTCAGTGCCATCGAACACCACTTGGAACTTTCCGTTCTTGTTGATCTGCGGTACTGAAAGCAGATTCTTGCTCATGTTAGGCACATAGAGCGCGTTCTTGATCTCGATCTCGCGCTCGGTGCCGTTGGGCAGGACCACTCTTTCCACGATGGTCCCCACACCCTTGATAGCCGCCTTGTTCCCGTCGGCCACCGAAAGTTCGCCTTCATTGCGCTCGATGAGATTGGCGAACTTGGACTTGTCGTTACAGATGTGGTGTGTGGCACCACTGTCGACCGCCTACATTCCAGACACATTCTTGTTCGTCGATACTCCACATTCCAGGGAAACCGCGAACGCTACTCGATCGTAGTCGTAGTCGTCGTCGCCGTCATTTCGCCACTGGATGTTGTTAGCTCCGCGTCCACGGCCGTTGCCGCCGCGTCGAGCACCTCGACCCTCATCCTTCTGCTTGGTCCAGCACTTGTCAATCATGTGCCCCAATTTCCCGCAGTACGTGCATTGGCGAGACTCTCGGTCGGTGTTGAACGCCTTGGCCGCGTTTTCAGTCTTCACCGTCGCCGTCTTCTCACCTTGTCGCTTGATGTGCTCGTTTGTGAGCACTTTCACAACGTCTTGCAACCGCAGCTCTGCGTTGCTCATCTCCAGATTGAGCACGACGTTTTCGTAGCTCTTGGGGAGACTTCGCAGTAAGCAGATCGCCACGTCCTCGTCCTCCATCTTGGCGCCGATGCTGCTGAGCTTGGCGCTGATGTTGAGGACCTCGTTGCAATGATGCAAGACATTGCCGCCTTCCGACATCTCCATGCTGAAGAGTTGGCGCTTCAGGTAGATGCGACCAGCCTTCTGCGACCCACCATACAGCGTCTTCAAGCGCGTCCACGCGCCCCACGCTTCCTCGCAGTCATCAACCACGTGATGGTAGTCCGCGTTCATGTGGAGCAACATCAGTCCGAACGCAATGTTGCTCGCCTTGACGTAGTCGTCCTTGGTCCGGATGTCCGTGAAGCTCGGCGTCGTTTCCCGGTTCACTACGTGCCATACCGACTTGGTTAGAAACACGCCACGCATGTAGCGGTTCCACGTCGCGTAGCTGTCACCGTTGAACTTGTCGATGGTGACCTTGGTCGAGGCGTCATGGGCAGAGGACATGGTGCTTGGGCTCATAACCTGTAAACGGTGTAGAGGTGTTGAAACGAAGCTTGGGACTGAACGGAGTGACTTCTGCACTTGGTGCGGAGACCGGAGTGAAGGCACTTGAGCGGAAGAAGGAAGATTCGAAAGTGATTGATTGATCGGGGCTTACACACTCCTCACTACCTAGGTCATCCAATCATTCTGCACTCGTCCAATCATTCTACTCGTCTAATCATGGATGGCATAAACAACTTACCATAATCACAGCGGGATCGTATTGGACCGGTTCAGGTTGACCGGTTAATGGGTACAACTGGTACACAGTACCAAGACCAGCAACCCTCAATAAGATGAAAGCTCGACAGCCGAAGACGCGCATGTGTTTCACACTCGGCGCGGACTTGTACACAATCTCGAACGGAGTCTTGCACTCGATCTTTGGTGACGGCAGGCGGTTCTTCACGTAGATGGCCGTCATCGCCGCTTCACCCCAGAAACACTTGTCCAGCTTGGCATGATGCAGCATGCTGCGGCCGATCGTGACGATGGTGCGGATGGCCCGCTCTGCCGTGCCGTTAGTCTGGTGCGCGTACGGAACCGTGGTTTGTTGCTCGATGCCCTCGTCTTTGTAGAAATCTTTAAGCGAGTTAGTCGCAAACTCCCGAGCTCCGTCGTGTCGCACGAACTTGACCTTCTTGCCAAACTGCTTCTGCACCTTCGTGATGTACGTCTTGATGCAGTCTTCGCTTTCTGATTTGGCACGCAGACAGAAGCCCTTCATGCATCCGCTGGCTTCGTCCACGATCAGTAGCAAATATTTGCTGCCACCAAGCGAGGACTTCTCCATGGGTCCGCAAATGTCGAAGTGAAGCAACTCGAAAGTGTCGTAGCGACGCTTGTCACGGTTGGTAGGGAATGGTTTTTGGACCATCTTGCCTTGCTGGCAGCCGCGACACAGACTTGGTCCGCTAGGCTTGGAAGGTGCTTTCGCGTCCTTGATCATCTTGTTGTCGACCATCTTGCGAAGCACCTCGACTGGAGCGTGACCCATACGCGCATGCAGGTCGACCGTCCTTCCAGTTGTCGCCGCATTTGCTGATCGAAGAGGCGTGCGAAGCCAGTAGAGTCCATCTACGAGATCCGCCGATGCCACCTATTGATTCGAGTCCTTGCGTGAGATGTGCATCTCAGTGCCATCGAACACCACTTGGAACTTTCCGTTCTTGTTGATCTGCGGTACTGAAAGCAGATTCTTGCTCATGTTAGGCACATAGAGCGCGTTCTTGATCTCGATCTCGCGCTCGGTGCCGTTGGGCAGGACCACTCTTTCCACGATGGTCCCCACACCCTTGATAGCCGCCTTGTTCCCGTCGGCCACCGAAAGTTCGCCTTCATTGCGCTCGATGAGATTGGCGAACTTGGACTTGTCGTTACAGATGTGGTGTGTGGCACCACTGTCGACCGCCCACATTCCAGACACATTCTTGTTCGTCGATACTCCACATTCCAGGGAAACCGCGAACGCTACTCGATCGTAGTCGTAGTCGTCGTCGCCGTCATTTCGCCACTGGATGTTGTTAGCTCCGCGTCCACGGCCGTTGCCGCCGCGTCGAGCACCTCGACCCTCATCCTTCTGCTTGGTCCAGCACTTGTCAATCATGTGCCCCAATTTCCCGCAGTACGTGCATTGGCGAGACTCTCGGTCGGTGTTGAACGCCTTAGCCGCGTTTTCAGTCTTCACCGTCGCCGTCTTCTCACCTTGTCGCTTGATGTGCTCGTTTGTGAGCACTTTCACAACGTCTTGCGACCGCAGCTCTGCGTTGCTCATCTCCAAGTTCAGCACGACGTTCTCGTAGCTCTTGGGGAGACTTCGCAGTAAGCAGATCGCCACGTCCTCGTCCTCCCTCTTGGCGCCGATGCTGCTGAGCTTGGCGCTGATGTTGAGGACCTCGTTGCAATGATGCAAGACATTGAA
>NW_003303564.1:68211-72761 GCF_000142945.1 Phytophthora infestans T30-4 | reverse complement strand
CGCGCCCCACGCTTCCTCGCAGTCATCAACCACGTGATGGTAGTCCGCGTTCATGTGGAGCAACATCAGTCCGAACGCAATGTTGCTCGCCTTGACGTAGTCGTCCTTGGTCCGGATGTCCGTGAAGCTCGGCGTCGTTTCCCGGTTCACTACGTGCCATACCGACTTGGTTAGAAACACGCCACGCATGTAGCGGTTCCACGTCGCGTAGTTGTCACCGTTGAACTTGTCGATGGTGACCTTGGTCGAGGCGTCATGGGCAGAGGACATGGTGCTTGGGCTCATAACCTGTTAACGGTGTAGAGGTGTTGGAACGAAGCTTGGGACTGAACGGAGTGACTTCTGCACTTGGTGCGGAGACCGGAGTGAAGGCACTTGAGCGGAAGAAGGAAGATTCGAAAGTGATTGATTTATCGGGGCTTACACTGTCCTCACTACCTAGGTCATCCAATCATTCTACTCGTCCAATCATTGGTGGCATAAACAACGTACCATAATCACAGCGGGATCGTATTGGACCGGTTCAGGTTGACCGGTTAATGGGTACAACTGGTACACAGTACCAAGACCAGCAACCCTCAATACACCACAATCGCCTCCTGTACGTTGTCGGCGCTGCACAACAGCGTTCACGGCGTGCATTACCAGCATCCACAACCGCTTTCTCCCCTTCGCGACACATGTCTCCCGCCAAGCGTACCGGCAAATCGTCGGGCAAGGCCCCATCCACTACCCCTCCGGTCAGTCCGTCTTCTATGTCGCCCACCGATCTGCGGGTTCTAGCCCAGGCTCTTTCCGATCAGGTGCAAACCCTGACGGCGGAGCTCCAGACGGCTGAAGATGCCCAAGACCAAGCTGCGTCCCTACACGCTACCCAACTTCAGACCTTGCGGGCCCAAGTCCATGACCAGGCTATGGAGATCCAGGGTTGGGAGCACCGTGCAGCCTCTCGGTCGCAGGACCTGCGACTCCTGTTGGCTGATCAGGCGGTCGAGATCCGCGACCTGACCGGACGGCTGGATCGCGCCTCCCGTCAACGAGACGTTATGCGAGATGACAACGACCATCTCCTTAGGGAGATGGCACTCGCCGGATCTGAGATCCACCAACTCCAATCCCGGATCCACGACCTTGTGGTGAAGTGCTTTCTCAGAAATAAGAGAATGGTCCTGACGCGGGGTCACTATCCCGAATCAGTGACAATTTCAAGTGATTATAGAGGATTTGGGTTGTTTGGCACGGGTGCAAGTTGCCTGTGGTGGATTAGCCATGGCGAGCAGCACCCCGTATGGAATGACGATGGATCTGATATGAGCGATGTACGAGAAGGCAAGATCCACCAAGACTTACCTCGGATCCACCCTTACCTGGATTCACTAAGATGGATATGGGATATACTATACAAGAGTGGATCGAGTGTGGATCCTATGAAGGAAGGATGGTCGGTGCCCTCTGACGGTGGATCTAGTAGCCACGGCTAATGAAGAGTCAAGATCCACCGCGAGGTACCCCGGATCCCATACTTCTGAGTTCGTATCCAAGGAGGGAGGATCCCGCCTGGAGGGACCTGGATCCAGGGTATAGGGATGAGGGATACAGTGGATCTCGAACTTTCGTGGGACAACGGAGATCACAGACGGTTGCGAGATGATGTTGGATGATTGGAGAGCTCGGATTCACGGCGAGTGTACCATTACAGTGAGGTGGATCCAAGCGACCTGGATCCGGATGAGTGTACCCATAATAGGGTGACCATAATGATTACGTCATATATCCGGTGGATCTGAAGATAACACAGCTGGGATGATGGGTCAAGGGAAGAAGGGACATGCAGCCGAGCCTGGTAAGGGATTTAGCAGATGAAAGACATAGAAGGTAGAAACCCAGGCAGGTATAGGCTTAAATATCAATACAGACTCCAATTTGCACAGTGACACGCAAGTGCCTTCCTGCCCTCAAGAACCGGAACTACATTGGCCGTACGAGCTCCGAGAAGGTTGGGAATTGCGAATCTAGTGTTGGTAGTGATAACTGGATAATACATTGGCCAGATCCTACAACCTAGTGAGCTTTTCCTTTACTTGTGCAGATCCGACAGGTTAACCGAATTTACTACTTGGTCGGTTACACCCTAGGGGCTCTCAACTCTCAAGATCCCGTCACAGGAGGCGGCAAGTACGACTTAAAGGACAACACAAAGGCAAGGGAACACACCCGCAAGGCAACCCTACGGCCGGATCCACGATCTAGGCCCCGGATCCATAAGCTCGAATATTCGCTTAGGATACGGAACCATCCACGGACGCAGAGTGAAGATTTTCCACTGCTGCTCCACCCCATCCCCACGTCTCGCCAAGACACTCAAGCTTCACCACTTGAACTCTTCGGAAGTTACCGAGAGAGCAGATCCCGCCCTACCGACGGGTACACAAGGTGAGGAAAGTTCAGCAGAACACGGATCATCGGGGGACCCCCTCCGTTAGTCGGTGTCTGGGCGCAGTTGGTAAGTTGGATCTGGCAATCTCGCAGATTTTGCTGATCCCGCTACACCACAATGGTGCGCGTGCCCGGATTCGAACCAGGGATTTCACCGAAGTCATGCGCCGACTCACTGGGTTGCTGCCTGGGCAATTTGAACTCAACGGTCATTCGACTTTCGATTGTTAACCCGTCTGGTGGCCCACATGGGACATTTGGTCCGAAGTCGGTCTTTGTCGGCGCATTACTTGGTCGGATGAGTGGGATCACCATCTCATCGGGTAGCTTGACCGCCGAGTTGTACAGATCCAGACGGATCCCAGCTGGGATCATGAAGTCAGTGCCGAGAATCAAATCGACTCCGGCATGATGAGGTATTATCCACACTTCAAACTCGTATGCCACTTCCCAGCCGAGTGTCACCATCACGACTGCTCGTGACGTTGTCACCATTCTGTCTTTACTTATTCCTTGCATGTCGATTCGCTTAGCTCTGGTGGCCACCCTCTTGAGACGCAGCTTCCTCGCGAAGTACTCACTAATCGCCGAGACATTTGCTCCGGTGTCCAATAGTATCTTGGTCCTTCGGTCGTTCACTGCACCCAATACGAAAGCTCTCACTCTAACTCGGCGATCAAACGTATGTGCTGACCACCATCCCAGCCGTTCTCCTGGAAGCAGCTTCATGATTCTGGTACGATGCACAGCCTGGTCTGACTGCCGAGTTACACTTGCAATCGCTCGGTGGTTATCATCTAACGCACCGAGCTCACGTTCAATTCCGTCGATTTCACACATCCAATTGCCATCCCCGCTTCTTCCCTCGGTCCGTCCTGCTTCGCCTACGAAGGCAAACAAGAAGTTCGCCTCACCTGCAGGTTCAGCTGACTGTGGCAGCCCGGCATATTCCAACCCAGTCAGTGTTGGCGGGCCGCCGAGTTTAAATCGCTCGGCGTGTAAAACTTTTGCAGGTCTTCTGGCACTTGCGACTTGTCGACAGAATTCTTCACGAACGCAGCCAGCTTCTCGTATTGACGAAACAGTTCGTACTGGTCGACTTCATGGACTTGTCTACAGAATTTGCAGCGCCGCCGACAGTAGTGAGCCGAGTGCCCCGTTCTTCCACAAGCTGCACAAGGTCCACGCTGTGAGTTGTCGCGTGATCCATCTCCACGGTTCGACTGTTCTCGTTGGTTGTACGGTCGCGGAGGTCGGTTCGCCGAGTTCCCCCAACTTCGATTCGAGCTATTCTGGTCTCCCGCCGAGTTCTCTCGACGGTCCGGTGTATCTCCCTTATCATTGGCAACGCCAGCGTCTATGTAGTCATCGTCTTCCGCTGAGTCGTAACCTCCGGACTGGTCCTCATCATCCCATTTGCCTTCGGAGTTGTATGGACTCGAGGGGTTTTGATCGAGTAGTTCTTCCCCGTCAGAGTCAGCGTCAACGAAAGTGACTCGGCGGTCGCGGTTTTCCTCCTTGCGACTGCGCTTCTCATCTCGACGTCCATCTCTCGGCGGCTTTGATCCTTCCGCTTGTCGTCTCGGCCTCGTGCGATCACGAGTCGGTCGCGTTGCTTCTTGCGCTTTTCACCGAGGATCCGACGATTGATTATCTGCTTCACCTTACTGATGTCCTCCAACTGCAAGGGGTACATCAAATCTATCACATCGTCATCACCACAATGCAGCAAGAAGTGCTCAGCATGGTCAGCTGCGTCGCACCACCTTTCTCGTACTGGATCTTGGCTGTCCGAGCATACCCATTGAGTCGGATCAGAAAGTCGCAGATCGGCTCGTTGACTTTACGTCTCGCCGAGTAGTAACGAGTGCGGGCGGATTGGTCAAACTGTGAGCAATAATAGTCCAGGAACGCCTCGCTGAGTAGTTTCCAACGTCGCTGAGTCTTCTTCGGCAGCTGCCTATACCAACTCTTCGCCGCGCGTCCCAAGCATAGCGAGAAGGGCTCGCACCAGGCACTTTAGGACATCCTGGTGCTCTTCATCTCGAAGATGAAACGCTTGAGCCACTGGAGCGATGCGTCAGAACGGTAGCGCTTCCCTCGAACTCGGCGTG
>NW_003303564.1:53763-56636 GCF_000142945.1 Phytophthora infestans T30-4 | reverse complement strand
TTCTGTCACCTAGATTGACAATAACAAGTGAATATGGAGTTACTAGCAAGGGCTAAAAGAGGATCCACGTACTCATGCGGCGAAGCTTGGATTCCAGCTCCGTTAGCGCACGCTCGGCATCCGCCCACTCGGTAGTCGCCTTGTCCCGCTGGAGCTCGCTGTCTGCCAGTTTCGTTTGGATCTCGTCCCGCAATCGAGTCATACGCACGAATTCTTCAAGCGCGTAATCTCGTCCGGCAGACGCCCTCTCGAGCGACTCCTTGGTGTCTTGCAACTCCTCAGAGAGTTGAGCCAGGGCTACATCCGGCGACGAGGGAGGTGGATTTGGCGCGGGGGACCCTCCACGCGCCGACCCTAAGGCGGATCCGTCATGGGCGGATCCCACATAGTCGTTGGTCACCACCTCCTCCTGGGTCAAACGCAACTCGTCACGGAGGCGGTCCAAGCTCACATCCGCAGCTGCCCTAGCAGTCTGGGAATCCTCCAGATCCCGCTCGAGGTCGTGGATCCGGGATTGGAGTTGGTGGATCTCAGATCCGGCGAGTGCCATCTCCCTAAGGAGATGGTCGTTGTCATCTCGCATAACGTCTCGTTGACGGGAGGCGCGATCCAGCCGTCCGGTCAGGTCGCGGATCTCGACCGCCTGATCAGCCAACAGGAGTCGCAGGTCCTGCGACCGAGAGGCCGCACGGTGCTCCCACCCCTGGATCTCCATCGCTTGGTCATGGATTTGGGCCCGCAAGGTCTGAAGTTGGGTAGTGTGTAGAGACGCAGCTTGGTCTTGGGCATCTTGAGCCGTCTGGAGCTCCGCCGTCAGGGTTTGCACCTGATCGGAAAGAGCCTGGGCTAGAACCCGCAGATCGGTGGGCGACATGGAAGACGGACTGACCGGAGGTGTGGTGGATGGGGCCTTGCCCGACGATTTGCCGGTACGCTTGGCGGGAGACATGTGTCGCGAAGGGGAGAAAACGGTTGTGGGTGCTGGTGATGCACGCCGTGAACGCTGTTGTGCAGCACCGACAACGTACAGGAGGCGATTGTGGTAAAGTGCTTTCTCAGAAATAAGAGAATGGGCCTGACGCGGGGTCACTATCCCGAATCAATGACAATTTCAAGTGATTAGAGAGGATTTGGGTTGGCTGGCACGGATGCAAGTTGCCGGTGGTGGATTAGCCATGGCGAGCAGCACCCCGTATGAAATGACGATGGATCTGGTATGAGCGATGTACGAGAAGGCAAGATCCACCAAGACTTATCTCGGATCCACCCTTACCTGGATCCACTTGGGTGGATATGGGATACGCTATGTACGGGTGGATCGAGTGTGGATCCTATGAAGGAATGGTGGTAGGTGCCCTCTGAAGGTGGATCTAGTAGCCACGACTAATGAGGAGTCAAGATCCACCGCGATGTACCCCGGATCCCATACTTCCGAGTTCGGATCCAAGGAGGGAGGATCCCGCCTGGAGGGACCTGGATCCAGGGTATAGGGATGATGGATGCAGTGGATCTCGAACTTTCGTGGGACAATGGAGATCACAGACGGTTGCGAGATGATGTTGGATGATTGGAGAGCTCAGATCCACGACGAGTGTGCACTTACAGTGAAGTGGATCCAAGCGACCTGGATCCGGATGAGTGTACCCAAAATAGGGTGACCAGGATGATTACGTCATGGATCCGGTGGATCTGAAGATAACACAGCTGGGGTGATGGGTCAAGGGAAGAAGGGACATGCAGCCGAGCCTGGTAAGGGATTTAGCAGATGAAAGACATAGAAGGTAGAAATCCAGGCAGGTATAGGCTTAAATATCAATACAGACCTCAATTTGCACAGTATCACGCAAGTGCCTTCCTGCCCTCAAGAACCGGAACTACATTGGCCGTACGAGCTCCGAGAAGGTTGGGAATTGCGAATCTAGTGTTGGTAGTGATAACTGGATAATACATTGGCCAGATCCTACAACCTAGTGAGCTTTTCCTTTACTCGTGCAGATCCGACAGGTTAACCGAATTTACTACTTGGTCGGTTACACCCTAGAGGCTCTCAACTCTCAAGATCCCGTCACAGGAGGCGGCAAGTACGACTTAAAGGACAACACAAAGGCAAGGGAACACACCCGCAAGGCAACCCTACGGCCAGATCCACGATCTAGGCCCCGGATCCATAAGCTCGAATATTCGCTTAGGATACGGAACCATCCACGGACGCAGAGTGAAGATTTTCCACTGCTGCTCCACCCCATCCCCACGTCTCGCCAAGACACTCAAGCTTCACCACTTGAACATTTCGGAAGTTACCGAGAGAGCAAGATCCCGCCCTACCGACGGGTACACAAGGTGAGATAAGTTCAGCAGAACACGGATCATCGGGGGACTCCCTCCGTTAGTCGGTGTCTGGGCGCAGTTGGTAAGTTGGATCTGGCAATCTCGCAGCTTTTGCTGATCCCGGTACACCACAATGATGCGCGTGCCCGGATCTTTTGGTGACTCGGGATTTCACCGTGAGTCCCAAGAAGATGCTCAAGTGAATATTGAGCCAGGGGAAGAGGCGTCGTCGGAGGTCGGATCGACGAAGACGCTTCTGAATGAAACAAGATCCGCGGATCGATGGAGTTTTGGGAGGAACTCTGTCAACGGAAGAGAGGTGGATCCGGATCCGGATCTAAAAAAGAAACCTCTCTATCCTCCCCAGGTCCCCTCGGGGACCCCTGCGGATCTTGACGCAAGTCAAGATCCGCTAACAAAACAAGGGAAAGTGAAGGCGAAACGGTATGCATTTGCAGATTCACCGGTTAAGCCAACACCGTACCTAAACCCAACCCAGCTAGTCGAAGAAACGAGAAAGAAGACGAAAACGAGTAAGACTACGC
>NW_003303564.1:51193-53663 GCF_000142945.1 Phytophthora infestans T30-4 | reverse complement strand
CAAATCTCTTCGCCCGTTGATCTATTCCCCCATTCATCTTTGGCGGTCGGTCGGGGGTGGGCCACCGCCCCAGTCACCCAGCCCCCAGTATCTTCTCCTCTTTGTTCCCGGTGTCTCCCTCGTCCGCCTATTCGGACTCTCGATGCTGGACCTGGCCCGCATGCTTACGGCCCACCCACACTTTCGGTGCCGCGTCGTGGTGGTGCACCGTCGGTTGAGCCGTTGCCTCACCGAGTGTTGTCTGGTGGTCGCCCTACGGTACCGGCTTCGTCCAACTTGCCACCGTGGGTTCTTCCGTGCGTGGACATGGAGCTTACTGACGCAGGCGTCAAGAAGTGTTTCGAGCGACTCTTGAGCTTAACCCTTCCCGAACCAGCTGGTGAGGTGACCGTGCGTACAACGTTGGAGGGTCTCCAAGCGTTCTTTGATTACTCGCACCCTGATCACCCGTACCAGCAACTTCGGCAGCTCTATCCTCTTCAAGCTTGTCTCTTCGACACTGTCGACTTCAACCCAAGCGTCCCCATCTCCAAGCGTGCTCCGATTGAGACCCGTCTCAAGATGATCTGGGCGAACCTTCGGGGTGACGGCGGTAAGCAAGGTGACCTCGGGTTCGCGTTGTCGGAGCGTCTCCACTGGCTTCCGTTGGCTGGTATTGAACGAGGTCTCGCTGAAGAAGCTAAAAAGGAACTAGAGAACAAGTGGGCACGGAATCGTAACGGGAACATCAAGTGGAGAACAACTACGTGTGGCGTTTCGACAAAGATTGGATTTGGCCTCGCATGACAATCGTAGCTGAGATGAGCATTGGCCCGGACAAGTTTCGTGTATACTTCGACCCTAGGGACTAAATCAATTAATACAGACCTCAATTTGCTTTGTGGAGAGCAAGTGACCTGAAGTGGTCCCGGGTATTGAATTTGGCCTCGGACGATCTCCCTAACAGGGGTGAATATTGCCATGGGAAGCTCAGCGTCTACTCCGCCCGCCAAGCATTAAGTCTCACTATGAAGTAACCGAGATCACCAACTAGAGAACAAGTGGGCATGGAATCGTAACGGGAACATCAAGTGGAGAACAACTACGTGTGGCGTTTCGACAAAGATTGAATTTGGCCTCGCATGGCAATCGTAGCTGAGATGAGCATTGGCCCGGACAAGTTTCGTGTATAACTTCGACCCTAGGGACTAAATCAATCAATACAGACCTCAATTTGGTTTTTGGAGAGCAAGTGACCTGTAGTCGTCCCGGGGATTGAATTTGGCCTCGGACGATCTCCCTAACAGGGGTGAATATTGCCATGAGAAGATCAGCGTCTACTCCGCCCGCCGAGCAGTAAGTCTCACTATGAAGTAACCAAGATCACCAACTAGAGAACAAGTGGGCACGGAATCGTAACGGGAACATCAAGTGGAGAACAACTACGTGTGGCGTTTCGACGGGGTTTGGATTTGGCCTCGCGTGACAATCGTAGCTGAGATGAGCATTGGCCCGGACAAGTTTCGTGTATACTTCGACCCTAGGGACTAAATCAATCAATACAGACCTCAATTTGCTTTGTGGAGAGCAAGTGACCTGTAGTCGTCCCGGGGATTGAATTTGGCCTCGGACGATCTCCCTAACAGGGCTAAATATTGCCATGAGAAGATCAGCGTCTACTCCGCCGAGCATTAAGTCTCACTATGAAGTAACCAAGATCACCAACTAGAGAACAAGTGGGCACGGAATCGTAACGGGAACATCAAGTGGAGAACAACTACGTGTGGCGTTTAGACGGGGATTGGATTTGGCCTCGCATGACAATCGTAGCTGAGATGAGCATTGGCCCGGACAAGTTTCGTGTATACTTCGACCCTAGGGACTAAATCAATCAATACAGACCTCAATTTGGTTTGTGGAGAGCAAGTGACCTGTAGTCGTCCCGGGGATTGAATTTGGCCTCGGACGATCTCCCTAACAGGGGTGAATATTGCCATGGGAAGATCAGCGTCTTCTCCGCCCGCCGAGCATTAAGTCTCACTATGAAGTAACCAAGATCACCAACTAGAGAACAAGTGGGCACGGAATCGTAACGGGAACATCAAGTGGAGAACAACTACGTGTGGCGTTTCGATGGGGATTGAATTTGGCCTCGCGTGACAATCGTAGCTGAGATGAGCATTGGCCCGGACAAGTTTCGTGTATACTTCGACCCTAGGGACTAAATCAATCAATACAGACCTCAATTTGCTTTGTGGAGAGCAAGGGACCTGTAGTGGTCCCGGGGATTGAATTTGGCCTCGGACGATCTCCTTAACAGGGGTGAATATTGCCATGAGAAGATCAGCGTCTACTCCGCCCGCCGAGCAGTAAGTCTCACTATGAAGTAAGCAAGATCACCAACTAGAGAACAAGTGGGCACGGAATCGTAACGGGAATATCAAGTGGAGAACAACTACGTGTGGCGTTTCGACGGGGATTGGATTTGCCT
>NW_003303564.1:41130-51093 GCF_000142945.1 Phytophthora infestans T30-4 | reverse complement strand
CGAAGCTGGACGAGACGCCTTCTTGACAACACTCCCACTCGACTCGACCGCGCTTGGTGGCTTGATACCCAGCTTGTTGCGAAGATATTCGAGCTGCACCGCGGTGATCCGCTTTGGTCCATCAGATCCGCCTCCATGTCCTTCGTCGAGCAGTGTTGCAACACCACTTGGCCATCCTCCAACCTTCTCGCGCACGAAGTGGTAGCGAATGTCGATGTGCTTGGTGCGCTTGTGAAACTCGGGGTTCTTGGCCAGCGCAATCGACCCTTGATTGTCCTCGAAAATCATGACAGGGTCCTCGTTCTTCATTTCGCCGAGTTCACACAGGAATGCCTTGAGCCAGATCGCTTCTTGAGCAGCTTCCGTTAACGCCATGTACTCCGCCTCCGTCGATGACAGCGCCACCGTGCGCTGCTTCTTGCTTCTCCAACTAATGCATCCGCCATTCATCATGAACGCGTAGCCGCTTGTACTGCGTCGAGTCTCGACGTCACCAGCCCAATCCGCATCCGAGTAGCCTTGGAGTCCTTCTTCACTTGTTTCTTGAAACTCGATGCCGTGCGTCTTCGTACCTTGAATGTAGCGGAAGACGCGCTTGAGTGCTTGCCAGTGTGTGGGACACGGGTCCGCCGCGAACTGGCTTAGAACTCCTACTGCCGCAGCGAGGTCCGGTCGAGTTCCAACCATGAGGTACATCAGGCAGCCGACAGCATTGCGATAAGGCACCTTGGTCATGGTCTCTTCATGGTTGCATCCTCCTTCGCACATGGCCTTGGTCAACTTGAGTCCTGGGTCTTGAGGGGTCTTGACAGGGTTGCTGTTCTCCATGCCAAACTTCTCCAGGATGTCCTTCGCAAACTTGGTCTGACGCACCGACACTTTTCCTGAAGTCGCATCTTGATCGATCTCCATACCGAGAAAGTACTTGAGGCAACCCAAGTCCGTCATGTCGAAGCGTTCACTTAAGGCCTTCTTCGTCGACTTGAGTAGCTCGTCGTTGTTACTGGCGAGGACCAGATCATCGACGTAGAGAGCCACGAAGATCATGTCTTGGTCATCCCACTTGACGTAGATACAAAAGGAAGGTCGTTTGTGCACTAGATGATAAAATGCAAAAGTGATTGATTTATTGGAGCTTACTCTGTCTTACGTCCTAGTCTGCATCCAATCATGTGGTGCATCCAATCACCAACACTCTGGACTCGTCCAATCATCCTGTTCGTCCAATCATCTGTTTGCGCATACATCCGTTTGCGCTATTGACTTACCGTAAACATCGCGGGGTCCTTGGAAACCGGTTTTACTGGTATGCCGAAGCTGGACGAGACGCCTTCTTGACAACACTCCCACTCGACTCGACCGCGCTTGGTGGCTTGATACCCAGCTTGTTGCGAAGATATTCGAATTGCACCGCGGTGATCGGCTTGGTCATCAGATCCGCCTTCATGTCCTTCGTCGAGCAGTACTGCAACACCACTTGGCCATCTTCAACCTTCTCGCGCACGAAGTGGTAGCGAATGTCGATGTGCTTGGTGCGCTTGTGAAACTCGGGGTTCTTGGCCAGCGCAATCGACCCTTGATTGTCCTCGAAAATCATGACAGAATCCTCGTTCTTCATTTCGCCGAGTTCACACAGGAATGCCTTGAGCCAGATCGCTTCTTGAGCAGCTTCCGTTAACGCCATGTACTCCGCCTCCGTCGATGACAGCGCCACCGTGCGCTGCTTCTTGCTTCTCCAACTAATGCATCCGCCGTTCATCATGAACGCGTAGCCGCTTGTACTGCGTCGAGTCTCGACGTCACCAGCCCAATCCGCATCCGAGTAGCCTTGGAGTCCTTCTTCACTTGTTTCTTGAAACTCGATGCCGTGCGTCTTCGTACCTTAAATGTAGCGGAGGACGCGCTTGAGTGCTTGCCAGTGTGTGGGACACGGGTCCGCCGCGAACTGGCTAAGAACTCCCACTGCCGCAGCGAGGTCCGGTCGAGTTCCAACCATGAGGTACATCAGGCAGCCGACAGCATTGCGATAAGGCACCTTGGCCATGGTCTCTTCATGGTTGCATCCTCCTTCGCACATGGCCTTGGTCAACTTGAGTCCTGGGTCTTGAGGGGTCTTGACAGGGTTGCTGTTCTCCATGCCAAACTTCTCCAGGATGTCCTTCGCAAACTTGGTCTGACGCACCGACACTTTTCCTGAAGTCGCATCTTGATCGATCTCTATACCGAGGAAGTACTTGAGGCAACCCAAGTCCGTCATGTCGAAGCGTTCACTTAAGGCCTTCTTCGTCGACTTGAGCAGCTCGTCATTGTTACTGGCGAGGACCAGATCATCGACGTATAGAGCCACGAAGATCATGTCTTGGTCATCCCACTTGACGTAGATGCAGTGATCGGCTTCACACTTCTTGAACCCCATCTCCAGCATGAACTTGTCAATGGTCTGGTTCCACATTCGTGGCGACTGCTTAAGACCGTAGAGCGAGCGCTTGAGATGGCAGACATGGTCAGGATGTTCTTCATCCGTGTAACCATCCGGTTGCACCATGTAGATATCTTCGTCAAGCAGCCCGTTTAGGAACGCCGTCTTGACATCCATCTGGTGCACCGTCAGATTGTACTTGGCCGCCAGACTGAGCAGGATCCTGATCTGTTGTCAAGAAGGCGTCTCGTCCAGCTTCGGCATACCAGTAAAACCGGTTTCCAAGGACCCCGCGATGTTTACGGTAAGTCAATTGCGCAAACGGATGTATGCGCAAACAGATGATTGGACGAACAGGATGATTGGACGAGTCCAGAGTGTTGGTGATTGGATGCACCACATGATTGGATGCAGACTAGGACGTAAGACAGAGTAAGCTCCAATAAATCAATCACTTTGCATTTTATCATCTAGTGCACAAACGACCTTCCTTTTGGTTATGAGCCCAAGCCCCGCAGACTCTGCCCAAGACTACGCCTACGCCATGGACGCCACTTCAACGACCGCCCGCATTAACAAGTTCGACGGAACCAACTTTCACACGTGGAAGTTCAAGATGCAGATGGTGCTGGAAGAGCGCGACCTGTGGGAAGTCGTCAGTGGCGAACTGAAGATGGAGCACTGCGCTACCGCGTTGGACCAAGCGACGTTCAAGCGGAAGTCGCGCAAGGCGCTGGCGATTATCTGTCTCGCGATGGAGGATTCGCAGCTGCCGTTGGTTCGGTCGGCGAATGGTGCGCATGATGCCTGGTCAAGGCTGGAAGGACACTTCGAGAAGAAGAGTTTGGCGAACAAGCTCTTCCTTCGTCGACGTTTCTTCACTACGATGATGGAAGAAGGTGATGATGTGCTGGAGCACATCAACAAGATCAAGACGCTGGCGGAGCAGCTCGACGCAGTGGGCGCTCCGGTCAGCGAGGACGACTTGGTGATCACGCTTCTGGCAAGTCTAAGCGAGTCGTACCAGTTCCTCATCACAGCGTTGGAGTCGAGAGCTGACTCACTGTCGTGGGAACTAGTGACGGCTCGGCTGCTGCATGAGGACATGAAGCGCAAAGAGCAAGGTGGCGGTGCGGACGGCGCCGCGCACGGTCAAGCGTTCATGACGAGTGACAACGGTAAGCGTAAGGGACGACAGGCGCCAAAGACAAGCGCGTGTCACTACTGCGGCGAACAAGGACATTGGATCGCCAAGTGTCCGGTGAGGATTCGTGAAAATGCGGAGCGACAAAGGCCGCAACGAGCAAACGTCGCGCGCGATGAAGAAGAATCGGGCGAGTTTCTCTTCTTGGCTGGTGGTGGGAGCAAGACCACTAAGTCAAGTGACAAGTGGCTGGTCGACTCGGGTGCGACGCAGCACATGACGTACTCGAAGGAGTACATGAAGAACTACAAGAAGATGTCTCCGGTGGACGTACATCTCGCGGACGATGGTGTGGTTCAGGCAGTCGGGACCGGCGACATCGTGATGTCCATGAAGACTCCACGGGGGACCAAGAAGGGTGTGCTCACGAATGTGTGGCACATTCCTAAGCTGTCAAGCAACCTCTTCTCGGTTGGTCGCTTCACCAAGGATGTTGGTCCCGTGACGTTCGAGACGGATGGGTGTTTTGCGGAAGCAAAGGGTCTCAACTGGAAGCTCGGCGCGCGTGAAGGCAAAGGGCTGTTCAAGCTGTGCATGACACCAGTTGTGCCCGACGAGGCCAATGCGGCAAGCTCGAAGGATCGCAAGGGGGACACCACATCGTACCTCTGGCATCTTCGACTTGGTCACATTGGCCATGGCGGTCTAGACGCCATCGTCAAAAAGGACTACGGTGCAGGCATCAACATGACGTCGGTGAAACAGTGGGAGCTGTGCGACGGATGTGCACTCGGCAAGCAAACGCGAGTGAGCTACATGTCCAAGTCACCCAACCACGCCAAGAAACTGCTGGAAATCGTTCACAGTGATGTGTGTGGTCCCATGCAGACGTCGACATTCAGTGGCAAACGCTACTTTGTCACGTTCATCGACGAGTACTCGCACTTCTGTGTGGTATATTTGCTCCGGAACAAGTCAGAAGTGGCCGACAAGTTTGCTGAGTTTGTCGCATTTGCGGAAACACAGACCGGCAAAGTCGTCAAGACGCTTCGTAGTGACAACGGTGGCGAGTACACGTCGGGCGAGATGGCTAAGTTCTGCAAGCGTCGTGGTATCGTGCAGAAGTTTACGCCTCCGTACACGCCTCAACTAAACGGTGTCGCCGAGCGGATGAACCGGACGCTGGTGGAATGTGCGCGCTGCATGTTGGAGCATGCTGGTTTGGCTAAGTCGTATTGGGGTGAAGCGGTAATGACCGCTGCGTTTCTACGTAACCGGTGTCCCACACGTGCCATCAGCCATGACAAGTCACCGCACCAAGTATGGACCGGTAAGAAACCACTGCTGGCGAACCTGAAGGTGTTCGGTTGCCATGCGTATGTGACGGTTCCGAAGCAAAAACGCACCAAGTTGGACGCTCGAGCAGTGAAGTGTCGGTTTCTGGGGTACTCGGAACACGAGAAAGCGTATCGTTTTGAAGAGATCAAGAGCGGTCGTGTGCTAGTAAGCCGCGATGCGCAGTTCATGGAAGACGTCTTCGACGAAGGGAGACGCAGCCACGTTGAAGATGACATCGTGGAGCTTCAAGAAGAAGAAGTGACGGATCAAGAAGCATCGTCCGAGGATGAGACGATGGGAGACACTGCGCCGCGTCAAGAATTTGAGCCCGGTAGCAAGCGACACCAGCGAACGCAGTCGTTGGAGGAAGCGGTAGAGATCCCGCGGAGCAAGCGACAGAGTCGGCCGCAGACGCTGGAGGAGATGTCAGCGGTCGCAAGTGGTCGAGAAGAAGATTTCGAAGCGGCCTACGTTGTGGATTCAGTGGGAGAAATGCCGACTACGTTCAAGTCGGCGATGGAATCCAGCAACGCGGTCAAGTGGAAGGAAGCGTGCAACTCAGAAGTCGACTCTCTTCGCAAGAACAAGACATGGTCGTTGGTGCCATTGCCCCAAGGTCGAAAGGCAATCGGTTGTCGTTGGGTGTTTCGCATCAAGGAGAACCAAGCGGGAGAGATCGAGCGGTTCAAGGCACGACTCGTGGCCAAGGGATTTTCGCAGAAGTACGGCATTGACTACGAAGAAACCTTCGCGCCAGTCGCCAAGTTCACGTCGATCAGGATCCTGCTCAGTCTGGCGGCCAAGTACAATCTGACGGTGCACCAGATGGATGTCAAGACGGCGTTCCTGAACGGCCTGCTTGATGAAGATATCTACATGGTGCAACCGGATGGTTACACGGATGAAGAACATCCTGACCATGTCTGCCATCTCAAGCGCTCGCTCTACGGTCTTAAGCAGTCGCCACGAATGTGGAACCAGACCATTGACAAGTTCATGCTGGAGCTGGGGTTCAAGAAGTGTGAAGCCGATCACTGCATCTACGTCAAGTGGGATGACCAAGACATGATCTTCGTGGCTCTATACGTCGATGATCTGGTCCTCGCCAGTAACAATGACGAGCTGCTCAAGTCGACGAAGAAGGCCTTAAGTGAACGCTTCGACATGATGGACTTGGGTTGCCTCAAGTACTTCCTCGGTATGGAGATCGATCAAGATGCGACTTCAGGAAAAGTGTCGGTGCGTCAGACCAAGTTTGCGAAGGACATCCTGGAGAAGTTTGGCATGGAGAACAGCAACCCTGTCAAGACCCCTCAAGACCCAGGACTCAAGTTGACCAAGGCCATGTGCGAAGGAGGATGCAACCATGAAGAGACCATGGCCAAGGTGCCTTATCGCAATGCTGTCGGCTGCCTGATGTACCTCATGGTTGGAACTCGACCGGACCTCGCTGCGGCAGTGGGAGTTCTTAGCCAGTTCGCGGCGGACCCGTGTCCCACACACTGGCAAGCACTCAAGCGCGTCTTCCGCTACATTCAAGGTACGAAGACGCACGGCATCGAGTTTCAAGAAACAAGTGAAGAAGGACTCCAAGGCTACTCGGATGCGGATTGGGCTGGTGACATCGAGACTCGACGCAGTACAAGCGGCTACGCGTTCATGATGAACGGCGGATGCATTAGTTGGAGAAGCAAGAAGCAGCGCACGGTGGCGCTGTCATCGACGGAGGCGGAGTACATGGCGTTAACGGAAGCTGCTCAAGAAGCGATCTGGCTCAAGGCATTCCTGTGTGAACTCGGCGAAATGAAGAACGAGGATTCTGTCATGATTTTCGAGGACAATCAAGGGTCGATTGCGCTGGCCAAGAACCCCGAGTTTCACAAGCGCACCAAGCACATCGACATTCGCTACCACTTCGTGCGCGAGAAGGTTGAAGATGGCCAAGTGGTGTTGCAGTACTGCTCGACGAAGGACATGAAGGCGGATCTGATGACCAAGCCGATCACCGCGGTGCAATTCGAATATCTTCGCAACAAGCTGGGTATCAAGCCACCAAGCGCGGTCGAGTCGAGTGGGAGTGTTGTCAAGAAGGCGTCTCGTCCAGCTTCGGCATACCAGTAAAACCGGTTTTCAAGGACCCCGCGATGTTTACGGTAAGTCAATTGCGCAAACGGATGTATGCGCAAACAGATGATTGGACGAACAGGATGATTGGACGAGTCCAGAGTGTTGGTGATTGGATGCACCACATGATTGGATGCGGACTAGGACGTAAGACAGAGTAAGCTCCAATAAATCAATCACTTTGCATTTTATCATCTAGTGCACAAACGACCTTCCTTTTGGTTATGAGCCCAAGCCCCGCAGACTCTGCCCAAGACTACGCCTACGCCATGGACGCCACTTCAACGACCGCCCGCATCAACAAGTTCGACGGAACCAACTTTCACACGTGGAAGTTCAAGATGCAGATGGTGCTGGAAGAGCGCGACCTGTGGGAAGTCGTCAGTGGCGAACTGAAGATGGAGCACTGCGCTACCGCGTTGGACCAAGCGACGTTCAAGCGGAAGTCGCGCAAGGCGCTGGCGATTATCTGTCTCGCGATGGAGGATTCGCAGCTGCCGTTGGTTCGGTCGGCGAATGGTGCGCATGATGCCTGGTCAAGGCTGGAAGGACACTTCGAGAAGAAGAGTTTGGCGAACAAGCTCTTCCTTCGTCGACGTTTCTTCACCACGATGATGGAAGAAGGTGATGATGTGCTGGAGCACATCAACAAGATCAAGACGCTGGCGGAGCAGCTCGACGCAGTGGGCGCTCCGGTCAGCGAGGACGACTTGGTGATCACGCTTCTGGCAAGTCTAAGCGAGTCGTACCAGTTCCTCATCACGGCGTTGGAGTCGAGAGCTGACTCACTGTCGTGGGAACTAGTGACGGCTCGGCTGCTGCATGAGGACATGAAGCGCAAAGAGCAGGGTGGCGGTGCGGATGGCGCCGCGCACGGTCAAGCGTTCATGACGAGTGACAACGGTAAGCGTAAGGGACGACAGGCGCCAAAGACAAGCGCGTGTCACTACTGCGGCGAACAAGGACATTGGATCGCCAAGTGTCCGGTGAGGATTCGTGAAAATGCGGAGCGACAGAGGCCGCAACGAGCAAACGTCGCGCGCGATGAAGAAGAATCGGGCGAGTTTCTCTTCTTGGCTGGTGGTGGGAGCAAGACCACTAAGTCAAGTGACAAGTGGCTGGTCGACTCGGGTGCGACGCAGCACATGACGTACTCGAAGGATTTCATGAAGAACTACAAGAAGATGTCTCCGGTGGACGTACATCTCGCGGACGATGGTGTGGTTCAGGCAGTCGGGACCGGCGACATCGTGATGTCCATGAAGACTCCACGGGGGACCAAGAAGGGTGTGCTCACGAATGTGTGGCACATTCCTAAGCTGTCACGCAACCTCTTCTCGGTTGGTCGCTTCACCAAAGGATGTTGGTCCCGTGACGTTCGAGACGGATGGGTGTTTTGCGGAAGCAAGGGGTCTCAACTGGAAGCTCGGCGCGCGTGAAGGCAAAGGGCTGTTCAAGCTGTGCATGACACCAGTTGTGCCCGACGAGGCCAATGCGGCAAGCTCGAAGGATCGCAAAGAGGGACACCCACATCGGTACCTCTGGCATCTTCGATTTGGTCACATTGTCCATACCGGTCCTAGAACGCCATCGTCAAAAAGGACTACGGTGCAGGCATCAACATGACGTCGGGTAAAACAGTGGGGAGCTGTGCGACGGATGTGCACTCGGCAAGCAAACGCGAGTGAGCTACATGTCCAAGTCACCCAACCACGCCAAGAAACTGCTGGAAATCGCTCACAGTGATGTGTGTGGTCCCATGCAGACGTCGACATTCAGTGGCAAACGCTACTTTGTCACGTTCATCGACGAGTACTCGCACTTCTGTGTGGTGTATTTGCTCCGGAACAAGTCAGAAGTGGCCGACAAGTTTGCTGAGTTTGTCGCATTTGCGGAAACACAGACCGGCAAAGTCGTCAAGACGCTTCGTAGTGACAACGGTGGCGAGTACACGTCGGGCGAGATGGCTAAGTTCTGCAAGCGTCGTGGTATCGTGCAGAAGTTTACGCCTCCGTACACGCCTCAACTAAACGGTGTCGCCGAGCGGATGAACCGGACGCTGGTGGAATGTGCGCGCTGCATGTTGGAGCATGCTGGTTTGGCTAAGTCGTATTGGGGTGAAGCGGTAATGACCGCTGCGTTTCTACGTAACCGGTGTCCCACACGTGCCATCAGCCATGACAAGTCACCGCACCAAGTATGGACCGGTAAGAAACCACTGCTGGCGAACCTGAAGGTGTTCGGTTGCCATGCGTATGTGACGGTTCCGAAGCAAAAACGCACCAAGTTGGACGCTCGAGCAGTGAAGTGTCGGTTTCTGGGGTACTCGGAACACGAGAAAGCGTATCGTTTCGAAGAGATCAAGAGCGGTCGTGTGCTAGTAAGCCGCGATGCGCAGTTCATGGAAGACGTCTTCGACGAAGGGAGACGCAGCCACGTTGAAGATGACATCGTGGAGCTTCAAGAAGAAGAAGTGACGGATCAAGAAGCATCGTCCGAGGATGAGACGATGGGAGACACTGCGCCGCGTCAAGAATTTGAGCCCGGTAGCAAGCGACACCAGCGAACGCAGTCGTTGGAGGAAGCGGTAGAGATCCCGCGGAGCAAGCGACAGAGTCGGCCGCAGACGCTGGAGGAGATGTCAGCGGTCGCAAGTGGTCGAGAAGAAGATTTCGAAGCGGCCTACGTTGTGGATTCAGTGGGAGAAATGCCGACTACGCTTAAGTCGGCGATGGAATCCAGCAACGCGGCCAAGTGGAAGGAAGCGTGCAACTCAGAAGTCGACTCTCTTCGCAAGAACAAGACATGGTCGTTGGTGCCATTGCCCCAAGGTCGAAAGGCAATCGGTTGTCGTTGGGTGTTTCGCATCAAGGAGAACCAAGCGGGAGAGATCGAGCGGTTCAAGGCACGACTCGTGGCCAAGGGATTTCGCAGAAGT
>NW_003303564.1:38480-41030 GCF_000142945.1 Phytophthora infestans T30-4 | reverse complement strand
TATCACTACCAACACTAAATTCGCAATTCCTAACCTTCACGGAGCTCGTACGGCCAATGTAGTCCCGGTTCTTGAGGGCAGGAAGGCACTTGCGTGATACTGTGCAAGTTGAGTTCTGTATTGATATTTAAGCCTATACCTGCCTGGATTTCTACCTTCTATGTCTTTCATCTGCTAAATTCCTTACCAGGCTCGGCTGCATGTCCCTTCTTCCCTTGACCCATCATCCCAGCTGTGTTATCTTCAGATCCACCGGATATATGACGTAATCATCATGGTCACCCTGTTATGGGTACACTCATCCGGATCTAGGTCGCTTGGATCCACCTCGCTGTAATTGTACACTCGCCGTGGATCCGAGCTCTCCAATCATCCAACATCATCTTGCAACCTTCTGTGATCTCCTTGGTCCCACGAAAGTTCGAGATCCACTGCATCCATCATCCTTATACCCTGGATCCAGGTCCTTCAAGGCGGGATCCTTCCTCCATGGATCCGAACTCGGAGGTATGGGATCCGGGGTACCTCGCGGTGGATCTTGACTCCTCGTTAGCCGTGGCTATTAAATCCACCTTCGGATGACACCTACCACCATTCCTTCATAGGATCCCCACTCGATCCACTGGTACATGGTGTATCCCATATCCATTTAAGTGAATCCAGGTAAGGGTGGATCCGAGATAAGTTCTTGGTGGATCTTGTCTTCCTGTACATCGCTCATACTAGATCCATCGTCATTCCATACGGGGTGCCGCTCGTCATGGCTAATCCACCACAGGCAACTTGCATCCGTGCCACCAACCCAAATCCTCTCTAATCACTTGAAATTGTCACTGATTCGGGATAGTGACCCCGCGTCAGGCCCATTTTCTTATTTCTGAGAAAGCACTTCACCACATACCCTTTACGGTGGATCGCAGAAGGCTGGACGCATCTACCTCAAGCGCCAGCTCTTCAGCATGGAGATGGCAGAAGGCGGAAACATCCTTTACCATTGCAACGAGGTCCTCAACATCAGCGCCAAGCTCAGCAGTATCGGCGCCAAGATGGAGGACGAGGATGTGGCGATCTGCTTGCTGCGCAGTCTGCCCAAGAGCTACGAGAACGTCGTGCTGAACTTGGAGATGAGCAATGGAGAGCTGCGAACGCAAGATGTGATGAAGGTGCTCACGAATGAGCATATCAAGCGACAAGGCGAGAAGACTGCGGCGGTGAAGATCGAGGAAGCAGCGAAAGCCTTCAACGTCGAGCGTGAAACTCGCCGGTGTGATTACTGTTGAAAACTTGGGCACGTTATTGACAAGTGCTGGACCAAGCAGAAGGATGAAAACCGAGGAGGTGCACGACGCGGTCGAGGTGGCCGCGGTGCTAACTATATCGACTGGCGTAACGACGACGACTACGACTACGTCGCGTTTGCGGTCTCCATGTCGACAGCGTGTGGAGTGTCGACGGGCAAGAAGCTCGACGGCACATGGGCGATCGACAGTGGTGCAACCCACCTTATCTGCAACGACAAGTCCAAGTTTGTGGACATCAACTTGCGCGACGAAGGCGTACTCACGGTTGCCAACGGACAAACAGCCAAGATTTTGGGAGTCGGCACCGTTGTGCAACAAGTGGTTCTGCCTGTTGTCAAGAAGGCGTCTCGTCCAGCTTCGGCATACCAGTAAAACCGGTTTCCAAGGACCCCGCGATGTTTACGGTAAGTCAATTGCGCAAACGGATGTATGCGTAAACAGATGATTGGACGAACAGGATGATTGGACGAGTCCAGAGTGTTGGTGATTGGATGCACCACATGATTGGATGCAGACTAGGACGTAAGACAGAGTAAGCTCCAATAAATCAATTACTTTGCATTTTATCATCTAGTGCACAAACGACCTTCCTTTTGGTTATGAGCCCAAGCCCCGCAGACTCTGCCCAAGACTACGCCTACGCCATGGACGCCACTTCAACGACCGCCCGCATCAACAAGTTCGACGGAACCAACTTTCACACGTGGAAGTTCAAGATGCAGATGGTGCTGGAAGAGCGCGACCTGTGGGAAGTCGTCAGTGGCGAACTGAAGATGGAGCACTGCGCTACCGCGTTGGACCAAGCGACGTTCAAGCGGAAGTCGCGCAAGGCGCTGGCGATTATCTGTCTCGCGATGGAGGATTCGCAGCTGCCGTTGGTTCGGTCGGCGAATGGTGCGCATGATGCCTGGTCAAGGCTGGAAGGACACTTCGAGAAGAAGAGTTTGGCGAACAAGCTCTTCCTTCGTCGACGTTTCTTCACCACGATGATGGAAGAAGGTGATGATGTGCTGGAGCACATCAACAAGATCAAGACGCTGGCGGAACAGCTCGACGCAGTGGGCGCTCCGGTCAGCGAGGACGACTTGGTGATCACGCTTCTGGCAAGTCTAAGCGAGTCGTACCAGTTCCTCATCACAGCGTTGGAGTCGAGAGCTGACTCACTGTCGTGGGAACTAGTGACGGCTCGGCTGCTGCATGAGGACATGAAGCGCAAAGAGCAAGGTGGCGGTGCGGACGGCGCCGCGAA
>NW_003303564.1:33866-36857 GCF_000142945.1 Phytophthora infestans T30-4 | reverse complement strand
GTAAAGAATACCCCAGAACCAAAACAGACCAGATTTTGCCCCCCCAAACACTGGAAGGAGGATGTTCAACCGGTCGCAAAATGGTTCAGAAAGAAGATTTTAAAAGCGGCCCTACCTTTGTGGGATCAGTGGGGAGAAAATGCCGAATTACGTTTCAAGTCGGCGATTGGAATCCAGCAACGCGGGCCAAAGTGGAAGAAAGCGTGCAACTCAGAAGTCGACTCTCTTTCGCAAGAACGAAGACATGGTCGTTGGTGCCATTGCCACAAGATCGAAAGGAAATCGGTTGTCGTTGGGTGTTTCGCATCAAGGAGAACCAAGCGGGAGAGATCGAGCGGGTTCAAGGCACGACTCGTGGCCAAGGGATTTTCGCAGAAGTACGGCATTGACTACGAAGAAACCTTCGCGCCAGTCGCCAAGTTCACTTCGATCAGGATCCTGCTCAGTTTGGCGGCCAAGTACAATCTGACTATGCACCAGATGGATGTCAAGACGGCGTTCCTAAACGGGCTGCTTGACGAAGATATCTACATGGTGCAACCGGATGGTTACACGGATGAAGAACATCCTGACCATGTCTGCCATCTCAAGCGCTCGCTCTACGGTCTTAAGCAGTCGCCACGAATGTGGAACCAGACCATTGACAAGTTCATGCTGGAGCTGGGGTTCAAGAAGTGTGAAGCCGATCACTGTATCTACGTCAAGTGGGATGACCAAGACATGATCTTCGTGGCTCTCTACGTCGATGATCTGGTCCTCGCCAGTAACAACGACGAGCTACTCAAGTCGACGAAGAAGGCCTTAAGTGAACGCTTCGACATGACGGACTTGGGTTGCCTCAAGTACTTTCTCGGTATGGAGATCGATCAAGATGCGACTTCAGGAAAAGTGTCGGTGCGTCAGACCAAGTTTGCGGAGGACATCCTGGAGAAGTTTGGCATGGAGAACAGCAACCCTGTCAAGACCCCTCAAGACCCAGGACTCAAGTTGACCAAGGCCATGTGCGAAGGAGGATGCAACCATGAAGAGACCATGGCCAAGGTGCCTTATCGCAATGCTGTCGGCTGCCTGATGTACCTCATGGTTGGAACTCGACCGGACCTCGCTGCGGCAGTGGGAGTTCTTAGCCAGTTCGCGGCGGACCCGTGTCCCACACACTGGCAAGCACTCAAGCGCGTCTTCCGCTACATTCAAGGTACGAAGACGCACGGCATCGAGTTTCAAGAAACAAGTGAAGAAGGACTCCAAGGCTACTCGGATGCGGATTGGGCTGGTGACGTCGAGACTCGACGCAGTACAAGCGGCTACGCGTTCATGATGAACGGCGGATGCATTAGTTGGAGAAGCAAGAAGCAGCGCACGGTGGCGCTGTCATCGACGGAGGCGGAGTACATGGCGTTAACGGAAGCTGCTCAAGAAGCGATCTGGCTCAAGGCATTCCTGTGTGAACTCGGCGAAATGAAGAACGAGGATTCTGTCATGACTTTCGAGGACAATCAAGGGTCGATTGCGCTGGCCAAGAACCCCGAGTTTCACAAGCGCACCAAGCACATCGACATTCGCTACCACTTCGTGCGCGGGAAGGTTGAAGATGGCCAAGTGGTGTTGCAGTACTGCTCGACGAAGGACATGAAGGCGGATCTGATGACCAAGCCGATCACCGCGGTGCAGTTCGAATATCTTCGCAACAAGCTGGGTATCAAGCCACCAAGCGCGGTCGAGTCGAGTGGGAGTGTTGTCAAGAAGGCGTCTCGTCCAGCTTCGGCATACCAGTAAAACCGGTTTCCAAGGACCCCGCGATGTTTACGGTAAGTCAATTGCGCAAACGGATGTATGCGCAAACAGATGATTGGACGAACAGGATGATTGGACGAGTCCATGATTGGATGCACCAAATGATTGGATGCAGACTAGGACGTAAGACAGAGTAAGCTCCAATAAATCAATCACTTTGCATTTTATCATCTAGTGCACAAACGACCTTCCTTTTTGCAGAAGTTTACGCCTCCGTACACGCCTCAACTAAACGGTGTCGCCGAGCGGATGAACCGGACGCTGGTGGAATGTGCGCGCTGCATGTTGGAGCATGCTGGTTTGGCCAAGTCGTATTGGGGTGAAGCGGTAATGACCGCTGCGTTTCTACGTAACCGGTGTCCCACACGTGCCATCAGCCATGACAAGTCACCGCACCAAGTATGGACCGGTAAGAAACCACTGCTGGCGAACCTGAAGGTGTTCGGTTGCCATGCGTATGTGACGGTTCCGAAGCAGAAACGCACCAAGTTGGACGCTCGAGCAGTGAAGTGTCGGTTTCTGGGGTACTCGGAACACGAGAAAGCGTATCGTTTCGAAGAGATTGTGGTGAAGTGCTTTCTCAGAAATAAGAGAATGGTCCTGACGCGGGGTCACTATCCCGAATCAGTGACAATTTCAAGTGATTATAGAGGATTTGGGTTGTTTGGCACGGGTGCAAGTTGCCTGTGGTGGATGAGCCATGGCGAGCAGCACCCCGTATGGAATGACGATGGATCTGATATGAGCGACGTACGAGAAGGCAAGATCCACCAAGACTTACCTCGGATCCACCCTTACCTGGATTCACTAAGATGGATATGGGATATACTATACAAGAGTGGATCGAGTGTGGATCCTATGAAGGAAGGATGGTCGGTGCCCTCTGACGGTGGATCTAGTAGCCACGGCTAATGAAGAGTCAAGATCCACCGCGAGGTACCCCGGATCCCATACTTCTGAGTTCGTATCCAAGGAGGGAGGATCCCGCCTGGAGGGACCTGGATCCAGGGTATAGGGATGAGGGATACAGTGGATCTCGAACTTTCGTGGGACAACGGAGATCACAGACGGTTGCGAGATGATGTTGGATGATTGGGGAGCTCGGATCCACGGCGAGTGTACCATTACAGTGAGGTGGATCCAAGCGACCTGGATCCGGATGAGTGTACCCATAATAGGGTGACCATGATGATTACG
>NW_003303564.1:0-10776 GCF_000142945.1 Phytophthora infestans T30-4 | reverse complement strand
TTCTCAAGCGTTGGCCCCTTCTTTTCACCATGACAGTTTAAATTTACATTTTGCCACATTGAAAGTCTTTAATTGGTGCGAATACCGAGCAGACTCGGAAGCTTTATCTTCTTCTGGTCAAGCTTGCCCAGGGCAAGTATGTTGACAACGACACGCTCAAGGTCCTCGAGAACCAGCAAGACCGTAACACTTGCCTCCTCCAAGTGAATCGCACCCTCCGTGCACATGTGAGTCTGGCCGGAATGGATCCCGAGGTACTTCGTCTGGCTGTTGATGGTCCGTTCCTATTGTCGCTCTTTCCACCGTGTGCTCAACAACTAACGTTCGTTCACAATCCTTCGTGCTAGGTCTGACTGCGGGTGGGCTGGACCTGGATGCGCTGGACTTGGATCAAGAGACGTTAGTCGCTTTGCAACGCATCCAGTCTGCTACCGCGTCTTTGGACGATCTTCAAGCTCTCCCTGCAGCTTTGGCCAAGGCTGCTCATCAAGTGGCACATGGGAAGTCCCACAAGCGCCTTCGACCAGGTGGCGAGGAGTCAGACGACGAGCTGGACGACTCTGACGAAGACAAGGCTCCCATCCCGACGGACAAGGCCAGTACTTCGATGGCAGCTGCTGGTCTCGGTGATGTGCCACCTGCCGACACTTCAGCCCCCAAGTCGGCTCGTAGGTCGCTATTCGGTCCGAAGGCGTGGAAGCAAGCGGCCCAGAAGAAGCGCAAGCGGACTCGTCCTCGCTCTCCTGCCAAGTCACCCCGACGTCATATGAAGACTCGGTCCAAGTCTGTACCATCTTCTCCAAGCTCATGGTCGCCACCTCCTACACCAGCGTCTTCTTCAGATCCCGCCGTGGTCGACCTCAGCGGCGCCCAGAGTGACGTGGATGTGGTGAAGTGCTTTCTCAGAAATAAGAGAATGGTCCTGACGCGGGGTCACTATCCCGAATCAGTGACAATTTCAAGTGATTATAGAGGATTTGGGTTGTTTGGCACGGGTGCAAGTTGCCTGTGGTGGATTAGCCATGGCGAGCAGCACCTCGTATGGAATGACGATGGATCTGATATGAGCGATGTACGAGAAGGCAAGATCCACCAAGACTTACCTCGGATCCACCCTTACCTGGATTCACTAAGATGGATATGGGATATACTATACAAGAGTGGATCGAGTGTGGATCCTATGAAGGAAGGATGGTCGGTGCCCTCTGAAGGTGGATCTAGTAGCCACGGCTAATGAAGAGTCAAGATCCACCGCGAGGTACCCCGGATCCCATACTTCCGAGCTCGGATCCAAGGAGGGAGGATCCCGCCTGGAGGGACCTGGATCCAGGGTATAGGGATGAGGGATACAGTGGATCTCGAACTTTCGTGGGACAACGGAGATCACAGATGGTTGCGAGATGATGTTGGATGATTGGAGAGCTCGGATCCACGGCGAGTGTACCATTACAGTGAGGTGGACCCAAGCGACCTGGATCCGGATCAGTGTACCCATAATAGGGTGACCATGATGATTACGTCATATATCCGGTGGATCTGAAGATAACACAGCTGGGATGATGGGTCAAGGGAAGAAGGGACATGCAGCCGAGCCTGGTAAGGGATTTAGCAGATGAAAGACATAGAAGGTAGAAACCCAGGCAGGTATAGGCTTAAATATCAATACAGAACTCAATTTGCACAGTATCACGCAAGTGCCTTCCTGCCCTCAAGAACCGGAACTACATTTGGCCGTACGAGCTCGGAGAAGGTTGGGAATTGCGAATCTAGTGTTGGTAGTGATAACTGGATAATACATTGGCCAGATCCTACAACCTAGTGAGCTTTTCCTTTACTTGTGCAGATCCGACAGGTTAACCGAATTTACTACTTGGTCGGTTACACCCTAGAGGCTCTCAACTTTCAAGATCCCGTCACAGGAGGCGGCAAGTACGACTTAAAGGACAACACAAAGGCAAGGGAATACACCCGCAAGGCAACCCTACGGCCAGAACCACGATCTAGGCCCCGGATCCATAAGCTCGAATATTCGCTTAGGATTCGGAACAATCCACGGACGCAGAGTGAAGATTTTCCACTGCTGCTCCACCCCATCCCCACGTCTCGCCAAGACACTCAAGCTTCACCACTTGAACTCTTCGGAAGTTACCGAGAGAGCAGATCCCGCCCTACCGACGGGTACACAAGGTGAGGAAAGTTCAGCAGAACACGGATCATCGGGGGACCCCCTCGGTTAGTCGGTGTCTGGGCGCAGTTGGTAAGTTGGATCTGGCAATCTCGCAGATTTTGCTGATCCCGCTACACCACAATGGTGCGCGTGCCCGGATCTTTTGGTGACTCGGGATTTCACCGTGAGTCCCAAGAAGATGCTCAAGTGAAGATTGAGCCAGGGGAAGAGGCGTCGTCGGAGGTCGGATCGACGAAGACGCTGCTGAATGAAACAAGATCCGCGGATCGATGGAGTTTTGGGAGGAACTCTGTCGACGGAAGAGAGGTGGATCCGGATCCGGATCTAGAAGAGAAACCTCTCTATCCTCCCCAGGTCCCCTCGGGGACCCCTGCGGATCTTGACGCAAGTCAAGATCCGCTAACAAAACAAGGGAAAGTGAAGGCGAAACGGTATGCATTTGCAGATTCACCGGTTAAGCCAACGCCGTACCTAAACCCAACCCCGCTAGTCGAAGAAACAAGAAAGAAAACGAAAACGAGTAAGACTACGCGGAAGAAGATGCAAGCTCCAGAGTCGGAAGAAGACCAAGCTGGATCCAGGTCAAGCTGGTCCGACAAGGATCTCGAGTTTGTGTATCGCCACCAAGCTTTACGCGACTTCCTGCATCAAGATCCTGTCATGCAGATCCTGAATCCACGACAGATCGAAGATCCAAGGGAACCGGTGAGAGCACCAACGAAAACGGCGAACAAGTTGGTGGCAGTCAAAGATCTATTACGTCTGCTTACGGAGTCAGGCATCGTAGCTGGTGTGTTCGACGCAGAGGATATCTTCGAGCTAGACCTGGATCTCATAGTATCCGCGACGCGGGACCTCTTTGCCAGAGTTAAGTCCATCACCGGAGAAAGGTCGCGTACTATGGATCCAGTGTCGTCGCCGAGGATCAGCCAAGCTGCGTCCTCAAACTACGAATCCGCCGCTGAGGATGAGTCAGACACGTCGTCCGAACCACGACGCATGACTTTAGGACCCTCCGGGGCATCCATGCTGGAAGCGCGGGCGAGGATCCGAGGACAGGAAGCCCCTGTGAACGTGAAAGCTCGGGATCCAGTACGCCCTACGCGTGATTTGACGCAATCCAGCCAGGATCGAGCCAGATCCGGCAAGAAGCCAGTGGGATTATCGTCAGATCAGGCTCGAGGTAATCACCTCACGGATCCAGTCCCGCCAGTGGACCAGACGGCAACAGGCTCTTCCAACACTTCCTCGGGCACCCTGCAGCGGCACTTTGAAGCTGCGATGAATCGCTTCCTGGCCGAACAGGGCATGAGAGCGCCCGTGCCACAAGTGCAAGTGCTCCACGAACATGAAGCACGGGACGTGGAGATGGAGTCAGTAGAGGGGGACAACTCCCATGATGAGTTCGACCCAGACGATCTGGATGGCCCATCCACTTCGGCAGCCGTGGTAGCAACGGCCACAGCCGGGGCAGGTGGATCGTCCATGATCCAGAGGGTACGGATCTCAGCTATATCGGACTTGAAGGAGTTCACGGGCAAGGATCAAGATGAGGACCGAGCGAGAACATGGATCAGCAAAGTCAAGTCGGCCCTCATGAGAGATCAAGCGTCGGATGCTGAGAAGTGTCTGACCTTTGCGGATCTGCTAGCGGGGCCAGCCAGGAACTGGTATCGGCAGCTGGGCAGATCAACCAGGAACAAGTGGCCAGATTTGCTGCGCAGTTTCCAGACCCAGTACTGTGGATTAGGAGTGTCGGTGGCACGACAATACTACCATGCTCGCCGCAGATCGGATGAATCCCCGTTGGAATATCTACATCGACTAAATGTGGCCGGTCTACGGGCCAAGCTGAAGATCAAGGATGGGGGATCCAAGGTACTGCGGGAACACGTGGATCATTTCATCGAGACGTTGGGAGATGTGGATCTGGCCGACAGGCTGACCCTGCTACGACTTCCCGACGCAGACGAGCTTGAAGAAGTACTGCGGGCGGTGGATCGCGCGAAACACCGCCAGAAGAAGGCGGCGGTCGGGTCCGGCAAGTATCGCCAAAAGGCTCCGACGCCTACGGCCCCAGCTCGACGTGTCCACCAAGTCACGGCGCCCGACTCAGGAACTGAGTCAGGATCCGACGGCTCGGACTCCGACCCTGAAGATTACCGTCGAGTCTGTCTCACTGCGTCCAACGATCGAACGGCGAAGACAGGAGACAACTCTCGACCAGGGGATATCGTACTCGGGGACCGTGGGATGTACAGATCCCGAGATCTCATGGACGGGGCAGCACAAGTCAGGTGTTCGCAGTGCGGATCCCGGAAGCACACTGAATCTGGATGCTGGAAACATCTGGTCTGTGAGAAGTGTGGCAAGAAAGGTCATCCCGGGGATCATTGCTTCTACGTGTGTCGCGGGTGTGGCGAGATTCACGACGTCGGCAAGTGCCCGATGGAAGAATTCTACAACCAGATCCGCCAATGGTTTGATCCAGCCAAGCACCGAGGGATGTTGCCGGAAGTGGCAGAGAAGATGTTAAACTAGGACGCTCGCCGGGTTTGAATCCGGTACGAGCCGAGCGTTCTAGGTACTGCATTTATGCATTTGTGAACAAGACATCGCTAGACCCAGGTAGCAGGACCCTAGATCCAGTCGATAATACACGTGATCTACATGAAGTGTCAGTTGCCAGGGTCTCTAGTTTGCGCCAAGTGGACGAGTTTTCCAGATCCAAAGTCTCTTCAACCCTGGATCTACAAAGAGGAGAGACACGTGGTTACTGGGAGAAACGCCAACATGGTCGATGGTTTGAGCCTACCAAGGGTGAGGTCACTGCAGATCCACCTAAGGTCTGTCTGGTCACTGGATCCTGTGGATCTGAGGATGTTGGATCCATGGATCTGCTAACAGGGGAGTCCCGTGGATACTGGAAGTACCATGCCCCAGGAAAGTGGTTCAGACAAGCCAAGGTAGGGGGCAAGATCAACAATGAAAAAGCAATCCTACTTCTAGATAGTGGTGCCGAGGTGTCTATACTGGATACCGCCTTTGCTCGTAAGGTTGGGTGCCAAGTGGATGGGAGTCGGATCCAAGATTGTGTTGGGATCGGTGAAGGCGTATACCGTACAAACGGAAGAACGCGAATCAAGATCACGCTGGCAGGTTGTTTGGTGTATTGGTTTGACATTTGGGTCGGGGATCTCGCTGGTCAAGACGCCATCCTTGGGATGGATTTCATGGTACCAGCCGGAGTGAGGTTGGATCTGGCGGATGGGACACTTTGTTTCCCTGACGAGATGCGGATCCAGCTCAGCGGACGGCGGCCTTTGTATGGAGCGAAGATGAGGATCATAAGGGCGGATAAGACCACCTGGATCGAGCCCGGGGAAACTTGGGAGCTGTCAGACCGGTTAAAGTGGGTGGAACATGAGAAACTGTGGGTCACTCGGGGCGAGAAATGGGTACCTACCGTAGTCCAAGGACCAGGTCGATCGCAATACCTCCAGGTCACGAACGTCAGCGACAAGAGACTATTACTGGACCATTATGAAGAGATCGGACGATGGTTGGCGAAGGACGGTATCCCTAGGCGACCTGGATATGTGTCAGTGGGATCCCGCCGCTACAGAGAATGGCAGAATCTGGTGTACGAGGCGACTACCGAGATCGAATCTCTCGGAGAGGTGGAGCTCCCGGCGGAGCCAACTGGCCCCTTGGTGGATCGGCCTTCATATCCAACTCCGCGAAAGATCCTGCAGAGAGATCGACGGGTTGAGATCCAAGCAATGGAGGTTGGATCCACGACGGGGGACGATCCCCAGAGTCGGCCCTTAGATAACGCAGGGTCGGTGGACGAAGGATTGCAGAGGGCTAAAGCCGAACAGCCGGATCCCGCCGATCCACAAGTGGATCCAAGCTTTCCACTGGATAAAGTGCCTGGATCCCTATCGAGAGTGGCAACGCTAGTCAAACCCGAACCGTCGGGTTTAGACTCGTTAGAGGACCGGCTGGATCCGACAGGTGACTTCCCCAGTACCAGGATACCCGACCCCACGAAGACAGAAGGGATGACGGTCGAAGGAGAGTCGCGGTGCCTGGATCCAAGGGTGGATCAGACAAAGACCGAAGATGAACAAGTCTGCTACCGTGAAGGCGGGGATCTACACGCCGAGGATCTGGGAGAAGGTATGGCAGTAATCCCGGAGGTACCACTGACCACCGAGGAGGTCACGATTGATGATATCCAAGTGGATCCAGGGGCGAACGAACCCACGTAGTGGATCGTCTGCGTCAGAAGATCTGGGAAAGCCGACATCTGCTGATCGGTAAGGGTAATGCGTTACCGCCCGCCGCCCACGGAGTCAAATGTGACATCGATGTCGGCGACGCGAAACCGATCGCTCAAAGGGTGCGGAAGGTGGCACCTCAGTTCCGAGAAAAACTGTCAGATCTTATTAAGGGCCTGCTGCAAGCCAGGATCATCAGCTTCTCAACGTCCCCGTGGGCGTCGCCGGTGGTAATCATCATCAAGAAGAACGGGGTGGATATACGTCTGTGCATTGATTACCGGCTGGTTAACAGCCTGACTCGATTGATGGTGTATCCAATGCCTCTGATCAATGAGCTGTTGGAAGATTTGGATAAAGCACTCTGGTACTGTTCTCTAGACATGGCCAGTGGTTTCTGGGTGGTTACTATGACGGATCGAGCTCGCGCAATATCCGCATTCATCACACCGTTTGGCCTGTTCGAGTGGACCCGGATGCCGTTTGGATTGAAGAACGCACCCCAGATCTACCAACGCCTCATCGATAACGCCCTCTATGGGTTCACCCGAATACCGGAGCCCGAAACGGGTGGATCCGGGGAAGGGGACGCAGAAGTGGATCCATTCGAAGCGGGGGAACCAGGGGATCCTGGGACCCCGTCTGTGTTAGGACGCAGATCTTACATCGACGACATTCTGATCCCGGCGGAATCGTGGGATCAGTTGTGCGAAAGAGTGACATCCCTACTGGAGGCGTGTACTAAGTGGAATCTCTCTATCAGCGTGGTTAAGAGCTATTGGGGGATGCGCAAGGTGGATTACTTGGGCCATCGAGTTTCCAAGGAGGGATTGGAGGCGAATCCTAAGGACCTGTCTTCATTGGCCGATTTGTCCTTCCCACAGTCGTTACGAGCGATGCAATCCTTCTTGGGCAGTTTGAACTACTACAGTCGGTTCATCGAAGATTACGCCTTGTTTGCCGCGGTGTTGTATGAATTAAGAGAGGTAGATTTTGCTGCGATGACCGCTCCAGCTGTCCGGATGAAAATCCAACAAGCTCTGGCCCGGGAGATGTCGGATCCACGAAGGGATCCAAGTGGTATGACGTCAGAAGAGGACCTAACACAGGAGCTGGATCCACTCCGAGACCAACAGAGAGAGGATCCAGTCTGGATAGAGACGACGGATCAGAACATGGAAAAGGCAGAATCTCGGTGGATTCGAGCTCAACACGCATTTGTGGAACTGAGGAACAGGATCGCGACCACGCCTATCCTCCGTCATTTCGATCCGGAACGTCAACCTACGGTAATAGTTTATGCCAGTGACTGGGCAGTCTCAGCAGCTCTGGTGCAAGAACATGAGGGGATCTGTCATCCAGTCACCTTTGTCAGCCGGACACTGAAGCCGAATGAACTGAACTACGGAGCGGTGGAGAAAGAGATACTTGCGCTCCTGCGCGTGTTGGATCTAAATTATAACCTGCTAGTGGGGAGATCCATCCGGATCCTGACTCGACACTCCACGCTAGCCTGGCTGTTCAAGTCGGCCGGGTTGCAAGGACGTTTGGGACAGTGGGCAGCTTTACTCTCGCCTTGGACGCTGGAAATTGTGAAATGTTCGAAAGGGGAAGATGAGATCCTGGGAGTCTTGGCCGCGAGCATCACTCCTCGAGCTAAGATGGATGAGGCACTGACTAAGATCGCCCCTAAGAAAGAGCCCAAACGCCGGATCCAGATCCCGATCCCGACGGTACAGGTGGATGAAGGAAATAAAATTTTCCTTCCCGTGAATTTCCCAGGGGAAATCGCCTCCCGGTAAAAACCCGCAAGAAGAGACATAACGTGCCCAATATGTGGAGAATGTCCCCGAATGGGAATTGTTAAGGGCCCAATACTCCTCTAGCGCGAAGCTCTCACTCTTCATGTAAGCGGAAGTATAACGGACTCCTTCTGGGTTTGGATCTACTAAAGGGACAAGATCCAAAACGGCTGGTGATTTGTGGGGATTCAAATTTGGTAATCAGACAGGTGCGGGGTGAGATTGACTGCAAGGCCCCGGCCCTAACACTGTTACGGCAGAAAGTGATGATCCACCTGCGTGGTTGGTTGAATCACGAGTTGGTACATGTCAAGCGAGATTGGAATGCCAGTGCGGATAGTTTGGCCAGTGCCGCTTTACGGAATCAATGTGGTGTCGAAGTGGAGGGAGAAGCCGAACATCAGGATCTCGTTACGGTGAACCGACTTGACGAAGTGGTAGTGGTTGGATCCGGGAAAAAGACAGTCCAGGTGATGGCTGTCACTAGATCCAGAGAAAGGATTGGATCCAGCCCCCCGATCCTCGAGGAAACATTCGTGAAGAGAGTTCGCATCGAGCGGATCCTCAAAGCACAGAATGAGGAAGCGTGGATCCTGGGACTAAAGAAGTATCTGATGGGGGATGTACGAGACTTAAGTCGGGAGGATGCCAAATCCTACAGCGTTATCGCTACGGATTACGCAGTGGATCTGAACGACTTGCTCTTCTATTGCCCCCCTACGAAGAGAGTCCACGAGGATCGGGATGGATTGATGAGATTGGTGATGCCAGAAACCTTGCAACAGGATGTCCTACACCACTACCACGCTAGCTTGGAAGGCGGACATCAGGGCATTGGTCGGACCTACCAACGGATCCGGGAATGTTTCCATTGGAGAGGTCTATTCAAGAGTGTACAACGATATGTCGGTGAATGCGTGGATTGTGAGACAGGCAAAGGCAGACCTACGATCGAAGGGGAGTCACCTGGGAATGTTCGAGCGACTTACCCTTTCCAGATCATAGCCATGGATCATATCCCCTCGTTGCCCAAGTCGTTCAAAGGAAACACAGAATTGTTGATTTGGGTGGACCTGTTTACCGGATATGTGATTGCCAAAGCTAGTGCGTCTAGAACTGCGCAAACCATTGCGGAATCGTACGAGGAGTGTGTTTTCCGAAGATTTGGTGCTAGCGAAATGATTAGACATGATCGGGAGCCAGGCTTTATGTCTGATTTCTTTCGAGCATTCAACCGGATCCTAGGGCAGCGACAGCGAGCAACCATGGCGTATCGTCCCCAAGCTAACGGGTCGGCCGAACGCATGGTGCAGACGATCACGAGAGCACTCAAGATGTATGTCCAGGATTTGGATCAAAGGGATTGGGATGAGTACGCAGAACGGCTCCCCTTCGCGATGAACACCGCCCAAGACAGGATCCGGGGTGATACACCATTTTACTTGGTACATGGGTGGGATCCCAAATCCACCCTAGAAGCGGCCATTCCAGTATGCAGTACCAAGAAGAGAAACCGAGATCCAAGGCGATGGCGATACCAAGTCCAGAAATACTACCGGCAAGCTAGATCCCAGGTGAACGAACGACTGCGGAATGCGATACAGGATCGAGCGGATCGACACAACGAAGACGCCCGTCCACATCAAATCCAAGTGGGTTCGCAGGTGTGGCTTTATTTGGATCGAGTGAAAGAAGGGTACGCTCGCAAATTGGCCCATCTATGGCATGGACCGTTCCGGGTGAGAGAGAAGATTGGAGAACATGCGGTGAGGCTGGAAACGGCAGGTACCGAATATCGCCTGTTCCCTGTAGTACACGTATCCAAGCTGAAGTTGGTCAAAGAATATCCGGATCGGCCGCAGATCCGTCTTTCGGTAGATGCATCCGACCGCGTCGACTTCGACGAAGTTCTCCTACCGGAAGACAGTTGGAATGTGGATCTCGAAGCCGACGAGTTCGAAGTCGAGAAGATCACCGATATGAGATCGGGGAAGCGAACTAGATACGGACGGATTTACCGTGAGTTTCTGGTGCATTGGCGTGGATATGACGAACCTAGTTGGGTAGACGAGGCAGATCTGAACTGTGGAGCATTACTCTATGATTTCTTGAGGGATCGTACGAATCGTAACAGATTCGGCGTGATGCAGTCTCATGAAGAAGAGTAGGGAAGGGACCCATGGATGTGAGTTGGTCATATCGATGGGAGGATGAAGAAGGACCCACAGGAAGGGTGTGGGTCAGGAGGAGGAGGATCGCTGATATGAGTTGGTCACATCGGAAAGAAAGAGAAGACGAATCCACAGGGTGGATTAGGAAGAAGAAGTGAATGTTTATGCATAAGAGTGACGTTTTACGTGTGAGGAGTCCTGCTTGATTTCGAGCACGAGCTTTCAAGGGCCCGAACTATACTGACCCGATTGAACCTGGGTCATTGGCGCTAGATCCGGATGAAATCCAGGAGCAGATCCAACTGGATCCGGGATCTCGCCCAGAATCAGGT
>NW_003303563.1:208783-211583 GCF_000142945.1 Phytophthora infestans T30-4 | reverse complement strand
TTTGTGAGAAGTGTGGCAAGAAATACCACCCCGGGGATCATTGTTTCTACGTGTGCCGGGGCTGTGGCGAGATCCACGACGCTGGCAAGTGCCCGATGAAAGAGTTCTACAACCCAGATCCGCCAATGGGTCGATCCAGCCAAGCACAGAGGGGGGTTGCCAGAGGTGGCAGAAAAGATGTTAAACTAGGACGCTCGCCGGGTTTGAATCCGGTACGAGCCGAGCGTTCTAGGTATTGCATTTATGCATTTGTGAACAAGACGCCGCTAGATCCAGGTAGCAGGCTCCTAGATCCAGTCGATATTACACGTGATCTACATGGAGAGTGACCTGTGGCCCGGGTTCTCTAGCTGTGCCCAAGTGGAAGAAAATTTGGCCCGAATCGAAGTCTCTCTCACACCCTGGATCTACAAAGGGGAGAAGCACGCGGCCTATTGGGAGAAACGACAACATGGCCGATGGTTTGAGCCTATAAAGGGTGAGGTCACTGCAGATCCACCTAAGGTTTGTCAGGCCACTGGATCCCGTGGATCTGAAGACGTTGGATCTATGGATCTGCTGACAGGGGAGTCCCGTGGATACTGGAAGTACCATGCCCCAGGAAAATGGATCAGACAAGCCACGGTAGGGGGCAAGATCAACAATGAAAAAGCAATCCTACTCCTAGATAGTGGTACCGAGGTGTCCATACTAGATACCGCCTTTGCTCGTAAGATTGGGGGCTAAGTGGATGGGAGTCGGATCCAAGATTGTGCTGGGATTGGTGAAGGCGTGTACCGTACGAATGGGAGAACGCGGATCAAGATCACGCTGGCAGGACAGGCGGGTATACTAACCACTATACTAACGAGAATTCGTACAACCACAACTCGCCATACAAATTTCAACAAAAAAACAACCAGACGCACAAAACGACGCATCGCACGCGCGTCAAACGGCGCCAGCCTGCTCCACCACATCCTCCTCTGCACCTTCAGCCATACTTCGAGCGGACTCAGCCACTGTGCAATCCACCAGCACCTGCCATGACAAACAGCTTTACTCCTCTCGCATGATTCCACCACGTCGCTCCGACGGATTCAGTCACGCCTCAAAGAGCTCGTGACCAGTCTCCTCACGGTCAAGACGCCGTACGTCGCGTGTCGATCTAGATACAACGGTACCAGTTGTCGCACAAGACGAACTTTGAGAACTTGAACGCGGTTCGTGTCGGCGGTGGCGAAGGAGGTTGGAAAACCTTTGACTGCGAGTGATCATGAGGCGTCGTAGGCTGACTCAGAATCGGCAGGGACGTCTGTCTCCCGACAATACCGGAACTCGACTTCGGTCGCTCGGAGACGTTCGCTGAGCCCCCAGATCGGTTCGTATTCCCTTCGTTGAGCACCTTCTCGATCGTCTTGGAGGCTTGATGCCATTTCTTGGGGATCTTGACGTTCTCCATCGTCCGCATGATGAGATCTCGCTGGATCTTGGTCTGAATGGCGAGCTGTTTACGACGCGTCACGAGCGATTCCTTCTCGTTCAGCATGTGCTGCGTACGTGCCTCCGTGTCCTGTAGTCTCCGCAGCATCTCCAGTCGTTGATACTCTTGCACCCTCTTCATCCGCGCGACCTTATCCGCCTTGAGTTGTGCCTGCAGCTTCCGGTACTCACTCCGCAGAGCTCGTTGCTGTTCCTGGCTTCTCTGCACTTGTTGCACATTGCGCTCGGTTTCCCGCTGACGTTCCAGCAGCTCTTGTCTCCTCTGAGCTTCTTCTCGTCGAGTCTCCTCCAGCACCAACTGCCGTTTCTTCTCCAACGCCAACTGCTGCTGTGTCTGCAGCTCTCGTGAGCGTCGCTCCTCTTCCTCATGAGCTCGTCGAACCGCCTCACTAGCAGCTTGTTTACGTTGAATCTCTCGCTTTCGTTGCGCCTCCAGCTTCTTCGACGCACGAAGATTCTTCCGGATCCGTTGCGTCACTTCCCGACGTCTTGCATCCATCGCCGTCGCCCGTTCGGCTCGCTGCAGCTCCACCATTTCCTCGCGAGCTTTCTCGGCCAAGTCGAGCTCCTTGAGTCTTGTCTGGATCTCCGTCTGCTGAGCTCGAAGTAGAGCTTCGGTCTGAGCTCGGTGCTCTTCCGCCTTTATCTTTCGCTCTTCCTCTCGCTCTCTGGCTTCAGGCGACGAACTTTATCTTGTCGAGCCTTTTCTTCGGCCAGCGCGCGGTCGCGAGCAGCCAACTGTGTAGCCATCTCCTTGCGTCGCTCTTCTTCGGCATCCAGTTGCGCTTTCTTCTTGATCTCTCGAGCTCGTTTCTCGGCTGCCAACTCCTGGCGCGAAGCGTACACGAGAACGCTCCATGGCTTCGTGCTGTCGCTTCTCGCGCTCCATCTTGTCGGCTGCTTCTTGTTGCAGTCGGTTCATCTTCATCTCGAACTCGAGCATTTGTTCCAGCTCGCGTTCTTGTCGTTGTCGGACTTTTTCGAGTCGTTGTCGCTCGATATTCAGCAGGGACGAGTCATAAGCTAATTCATGTCGAGTGCGAAGCTCCCTCTGACTATCGGCGTTATCGTCTTCGATGGCGTCGTACAGCAAGATTACGTGGGTGTCACCTCGTATCTGGAGCAGCTCCCGACTGTCTGTGATCAGCCTGTCAAATTCCTCACCATATCATTGAAGCCAGGGCCTCTACACAGCAGAAACTCGCTGGGCTTCGGAATGCCGCTGTATGCCACGCACGGATTCGAAGACGTCACGGAGCACATTAACATTCTTTTCATGCCCGGGGGCTCTCCTGGTCGCTTGATGAAGCAAGAACGA
>NW_003303563.1:192116-194760 GCF_000142945.1 Phytophthora infestans T30-4 | reverse complement strand
CTTACGAGATGCTCAAGCGCTATGTCGAGATTCGAGACGCTATCAAGATGGTGCAAGCCGTTGAAGATTTAGTGCCACGTCCAAGCTCTCACCGCCGCATTGTTCAGCTTCTGAGCAAGCTGGGTGACCTTGACAGCGTATGCGAAAAGTTGCAGAGCGATGAGCTAACGCTTGCTGACGTCCGGCCCCTTTTTGACGCTGTGGTGGTGAAGGACCCGGTAACGGCAAGTTACCTCAAGGCCGATGCCAGTATCGTGCACTCTCCTGTCTTTGAGCGGGCCGTCGTGAAAGTTCAGGGTGAAATGCAGGGCTTCTAACCGGGAAAAAAAAAAAAAAGATGTGTGTGGGAACCTCTTTCTGGTGGTTCCAAATCTCTCTTCGGCCGCGGCGCACACAAAAGTGGAATTTCGCTAACGCCCACACTCGGCAAAAAACCAGAAGACTTCGCCCGGCGCTCCACCACAAAAATTAACAACAGATGTTTGGAGACCAATGGCCGCCGCATATAACAAACGCCAGTGGAGCCCTCTTTCACATGCAGCTAAATCCCACCCACGCGTCAGTCGTGCCAGCGAACTGAGATGCTTGTGTTTCTACGAGCGAATCGCGACCTTTGGAGCTTCACCTCGCTTGTTGGCATTGATGATATTTAGAAAGTAGTTTGCGCATGAGAAACTTGAGGGCTACAACGCTGCCGAAAAAATACTCCTTATTTTGTTTTCGTCCAAATTTAATTTTATGTGTTTTATTATCAGAACCCAACAAAACTGCTGCTCAGGCTGGCTCGTATCTTGCCGTCGCCGGCTATATTTGGTAGAACCCAGCTTGGATGATAGTCACCAGCCTTCTCTGCAGCAGTGGGCTTCGAAACCAAGCCAGTGGCGTGATAGGGTCAATCTCACACCACTGCCCCGTCCTGACCCTTGCAATGCAGAAAAATAATTGAATAATTTATTATTGTGGATCGGTATATTGCAATGATTACTACGTGCTTCTGTGAAACCCACGTACAATTTTTTTATTTTATTGTAAGAGCACTGCATGGAAACAACCGTCAGCCTGATGGTGGCCTAATATTTTCCGCACCAAGAGCCCACGAGGAATGAATATTTCCTCGCTCATTCAAGTTTGGTTCTAGTGCATTCTGTGCGTCGAGAGGAAAGGCGCACTTACGCCAGTATAAATCAAAACCTGTGGCTCTGGGGCCTCGAAAAATACGAAAGTGATAATTCACACCTCGTTCATCAATGTGTGTGAGTCATGCCAGTCACGTACAATTGATTTTTTTGGGGGTTAAAAGGACGTTTATTACGTGAAATACGTTTCTGAATAAAAATTTTTTTTATTTTTTTAGAAGTTTTTGCATTTGTATGTGTACGTTGTCCTCTAACGGGTAATCCTTGACTTTGTCTAATTCCACGATTACTTTTAATTTCTACTAATTCATTTAATCTTTCAGTTTTAGCTTTTTTTAAAAGCTGTTCGACTTTTAAATTTTTGTTAATATAATTAACAAGTCGGTTTACGTGGTTGTTTTTAAGTTTATTAAGGGTGATTTGAGGATTAATTCCTATATTTTTACAAATTTTCTTAGATTGAAACTCATTAATACCGTATAATACGGTTAATGAATATAAAATACTTTTTGAATCTGAAATTGTTTTATTAAAAATATATAACATAATAGATTTTATCTATATACCATATAAAATGATAGAAAAAAAAATAAATCCCATAACACCGTCACAACAACCAGACGCACAAAACGACGCATCGCACGCGCGTCAAACGGCGCCAGCCTGCTCCACCACATCCGCCTCTGCACCTTCAGCCTTACTTCGAGCGGATTCAGCCACTGTGCAATCCACGAGCACCGGCCATGACAAACAGCTTTACTCCTCTCGCATGATTCCACCACGTCGCTCCGACGGATTCAGTCACGCCTCAAAGGGCTCGTGACCAGTCTCCTCACGGTCAAGACGCCGTACGTCGCGTGTCGATCTAGATACAACGGTACCAGTTATCGCACAAGACGAAGTTCGGGATCAAGTCCTGTGACGAGTGTTCTGTCCGCTATTGCAATAGGTGTAGCTCGCGCGCCAGCCGTGCGTTGCCTAAAGGAGGCGAAACGTGTGTGGAAGACTGTCGTTGGGCGCAATACGACAAAACAAGGTGGCAGTATGGGCGCAGCAGAGCAAAAGAAGCTTCCCGTCCGGGAATTGAACCCGGATCACCCGCGTGACAGGCGGGTATACTAACCACTATACTAACGAGAATTCGTACAACCACAACTCGCCATACAAATGTCAACACAAAAACAACCAGACGCACAAAACGACGCATCGCACGCGCGTCAAACGGCGCCAGCCTGCTCCACCACATCCGCCTCTGCACCTTCAGCCTTACTTCGAGCGGATTCAGCCACTGTGCAATCCACGAGCACCGGCCATGACAAGCAGCTTTACTCCTCTCGCATGATTCCACCACGTCGCTCCGACGGATTCTACAAGAGAGGGTGCGTGCTGTCCTCTATAGTTATTGAATCGCGTAAAGGAAGCAACCCGCCAACGCTCGCCGTGTTGTGGTGCAGAAGAAACCATGAGTCAACCCGAAATGACGGATTTCGAAAGGTTGGAGGACGAGG
>NW_003303563.1:181682-184395 GCF_000142945.1 Phytophthora infestans T30-4 | reverse complement strand
GCCTTACTTCGAGCGGACTCAGCCACTGTGCAATCCACGAGCACCGTGCCATGACAAGCAGCTTTACTCCTCTCGCATGATTCCACCACGTCGCTCCGACGGATTCAGTCACGCCTCAAAGGGCTCGTGACCAGTCTCCTCACGGTCAAGACGCCGTACGTCGCGTGTCGATCTAGATACAACGGTACCAGTTGTCGCACAAGACGAAGTTCGGGATCAAGTCCTGTGACGAGTGCTCTGTCCGCTATTGCAATAGGTGTAGCTCGCGCGCCAGCCGTGCGTTGCCTAAAGGAGGCGAAACGTGTGTGGAAGACTGTCGTTGGGCGCAATACGACAAAACAAGGTGGCAGTATGGGCGCAGCAGAGCAAAAGAAGCTTCCCGTCCGGGAATTGAACCCGGGTCACCCGCGTGACAGGCGGGTATACTAACCACTATACTAACGAGAATTCGTACAACCACAACTCGCCATACAAATGTCAACACAAAAACAACCAGACGCACAAAACGACGCATCGCACGCGCGTCAAACGGCGCCAGCCTGCTCCACCACATCCGCCTCTGCACCTTCAGCCTTACTTCGAGCGGACTCAGCCACTGTGCAATCCACGAGCACCGGCCATGACAAGCAGCTTTACTCCTCTCGCATGATTCCACCACGTCGCTCCGACGGATTCAGTCACGCCTCAAAGGGCTCGTGACCAGTCTCCTCACGGTCAAGACGCCGTACGTCGCGTGTCGATCTAGATACAACGGTACCAGTTGTCGCACAAGACGAAGTTCGGGATCAAGTCCTGTGACGAGTGCTCTGTCCGCTATTGCAATAGGTGTAGCTCGCGCGCCAGCCGTGCGTTGCCTAAAGGAGGCGAAACGTGTGTGGAAGACTGTCGTTGGGCGCAATACGACAAAACAAGGTGGCAGTATGGGCGCAGCAGAGCAAAAGAAGCTTCCCGTCCGGGAATTGAACCCGGGTCACCCCGGTGAAAGAGGGGGGTATACTAACCACCTATACTAACGAGAATTCGTACAACCACAACTCGCCATACAAATTTTCAACCCCAAAACCAACCAGACGCACAAAACGACGCATCGCACGCGCGTCAAATGGCGCCAGCCTGCTCCACCACATCCGCCTCTGCACCTTCAGCCTTACTTCGAGCGGACTCAGCCACTGTGCAATCCACGAGCACCGGCCATGACAAGCAGCTTTACTCCTCTCGCATGATTCCACCACGTCGCTCCGACGGATTCAGTCACGCCTCAAAGGGCTCGTGACCAGTCTCCTCACGGTCAAGACGCCGTACGTCGCGTGTCGATCTAGATACAACGGTACCAGTTGTCGCACAAGACGAAGTTCGGGATCAAGGTCCTGTGACGAGTGTTCTGTCCGCTATAGCAATAGGTGTAGCTCGCGCGCCAGCCGTGCGTTGCCTAAAGGAGGCGAAACGTGTGTGGAAGACTGCCGTTGGGCGCAACACGACAAAACAAAGGTGGCAGTATGGGCGCAGTAGAGCAAAAGAAGCTTTCCCGTCCGGGAAATGGGACCCGGGTCACCCGCGTGACAGGCGGGTATACTAACCACTATACTAACGAGAATTCGTACAGCCACAACTCGCCATACAAATTTTAACACAAAAACAACCAGACGCACAAAACGACGCATCGCACGCGCGTCAAACGGCGCCAGCCTGCTCCACCACATCCGCCTCTGCACCTTCAGCCTTACTTCGAGCGGACTCAGTCACTGTGCAATCCACCAGCACCTGCCATGACAAACAACTGTACTCCTCTCGCATGACTCCACCACGTCGCTCCGACGGATTCAGTCACGCCTCAAAGGGCTCGTGACCAGTCTTCTCACGGTCAAGACGCCGTACGTCGCGTGTCGATCTAGATACAACACTACCAGTCGTCGCACAAGACGAAGTTCGGGATCGAGTCCTGTGACGAGTGTTCTGTCCGCTATTGCAATAGGTGTAGCTTGCACGCCAGCCGTGCGTTGCCTAAAGGAGGCGAAACGTGTGTGGAAGACTGCCGTTGGGCGCAACACGACAAAACAAGGTGGCAGTATGGGCGCAGCAGAGCAAAAGAAGCTTCCCGTCCGGGAATTGAACCCGGGTCACCCGCGTGACAGGCGGGTATACTAACCACTATACTAACGAGAATTCGTACAACCACAACTCGCCATACAAATTTCAACAAAAAACCACCAGACGCACAGAACGACGCATCGCACGCGCGTGCAAACGGGGGCAGGCTGCTCCACCACATCCTCCTCTGGACCTTCAGCCATAATTTCCGAGGGGGACTCAGGCAGTGGTGCAATCCACCAGCACCTGCCATGACAAACAGCTTTACTCCCTCTCGCATGACTCCACCACGTCCGCTCCCAGCGGATTCAGTCACGCCCTCTAAGAGCTCGGGGACCAGGTCTCATCACCGGTCAGACGCCGAAACGTCCGGGGTCGGTTCTAGATACAAACACTAACCCAGTCGTCGCACCAAGACAAAATTTCGGGATCGAGTCCTGTGACGAGTGTCCTGTTCGCTATTTGCAATAGAGGTAAGCTCTGCGCGCCAGCCGCGCCGTTGCCCTAAAAGAAGGACGAAACGTGTGCGAAAGAAAATGCGGTTTGTTCCGCAACAACAACTAAACAAGAGGGCGGAAGATGAGGGCAAGCGAAGCAAAAAAAAACGTTTCCCTGTCCGGGGGAA
>NW_003303563.1:174051-179883 GCF_000142945.1 Phytophthora infestans T30-4 | reverse complement strand
TGCGTCCGTAGTTTTTTCTGGATTCCAAGCGAATATTCGAGCTTGGTGGATCCAGGGCCTAGGCCGTGCGTCTGGCCGGTGTGTTTCCTTGCCTTTGCGTTGCCTTTTCGTCGTACTTGCCGCCTCCTGTGACGGGATCTTGAGAGTTGAGAGACTCTTGGGGGTAACCGACCAAGTAGTAAATCCGGTTAACCTGTCGGATCTGCACAAGTAAAAGAAAAGCTCACTAGGTTGTAGGATCTGGCCAATGTATTATCCAGTTATCACTACCAACACTAGGTTCGCAATTCCCAACCTTCTCCGAGCTCGTACGGCCAATGTAGTTCCGGTTCTTGAGGGCAGGAAGGCACTTGCGTGTTATCGTGCAAATAGAAGTCTGTATTGATATTTAAGCCTATACCTGCCTGGATTTCTACCTTCTATGTCTTTCATCTGCTAAATCCCTTACCAGGCTCGGCTGCATGTCCTTTCTCTCCTTGACCCATCATCCCAGCTGTATATCCTCAGATCCACCGTACCCATTGCGTAATCAATATGGTCACCGTATAATGGGTACACTCATTCGGATTCAGGTCGCTTTGATCCACTTCACTGTAAGTGTACACTCGTCATGGATATGAGCTCTCCAATCATCCAACATCGTCTTGCGACCGTCTGTGATATCCATTGTTCCACGAAAGCTCGAGATCCACTGCATCCACTGTCTCTATATCCTGGATCTAGCACCCCTTTGGATCCGGACCCGGAAGTATGGGATCCGGGGTACCTCGCGGTGGATCTTGACTCCTCCTTAGCCGTGGCTACTAGATCCACCTTCGGATGACACCTACCATCATTCCTTCATAAGATCCACACTCGATCCACCCGTACATAGTATTATCCATATCCACCTAAGTGAACCGAGGTAAGGTTGGATCCGAGATATGTCTTGGTGGATCTTGCCTTCTCGTACATCACTCATACCAGATCCATCGTCGTCTCATACTGGGTGCTGCTCGTCATGGCTAATCCACCTCAGGCAACTTGCATCCGCGTCGGACGATCCGAACCCTCTATAATCACTTGAAATTGTCACTGATTCGGGGTAGTGACCCTCCATTCTCTTATTTTTGAGAAAGCACTTCACCACAATCGCCTCCTGTACGTGGTCGGCGCTGCACAACAGCGTTCACGACGTGCACTACCAGCATCCACAACCGCTTTCTCCTCTACGTGACACATGTCTCCCACCAAGTGTACCAGCAAATCGCCGGGCAAGGCTCAATCCACCACTCCTCCGGTCAGCCCTTCTTCAATGTCACCCACCGATCTGCGGGCTCTAGCCCAGGTTCTTTCCGATCGGGTGCAAACCTTGACGGCGGAGCTCCAGACGGCCCAAGATGCTCGCGACCAAGCTGCGTCTTTGCACGCCACCGAACTCCAAACCTTGCGAGCCCAGGTCCATGACCAGGCTATGGAGATCCAGGGGTGGGAGCACCGTGCGGCCTCTCGTTCGCAGGACCTACGACTCTTGTTGGCTGATCAAGCGGTCGAGATCCGCGACTTGACCGGACGACTGGATCGCGCCTCCCGTCAGCGAGATGGCATGCGGGACGACAACGACCACCTCCTTAAGGAGATGGCGCTCGCCGGATTCGAGATCCACCAGCTTCAATTCCGGATCCATGACCTCGAGCGAAATCTGGAGGATTCCCAAACCGCTAGTGCAGCCGCGGACGAGAGCTTGGACCGACTCCGTGGCGAGTTGCGCCTGACCCAAGAAGAGGTGGTAACTAACGACTATGTGGGATCCACCCATGGCGGATCTGCATTAGGGTCGGCGCGTGGAGGGTCTCCCGCGCCAAATCCACCTCCTTCGTCGCCGGATGGGGCTCTGGCTCGTCTCTCTGAGGAACTAAAGGATACCAAGGAGTCACTCGAAAAAGCGTCTGCTGGGCGAGATTACGCGCTCGAAGAGTTCGTACGTATAACTCAACTGCGCGACGAGATCCAAGCGAAGTTGGCGGACACCGAGCTCCAGCGTGACAAGGCGGCTACCGAGTGGGCGGATGCCAAGCGAACGCAAACGGAGCTAGAATCCAAGCTTCGCCGCACGATTACTTGGATCTTCTTTTGTCTCCTGCTAGTAGCCCCATATTCACATGTTATGTCGATCCAGGTGACAAATTAAAGGATGCCGAGGCGACTGCAACGAAGCAACGGGATCAACTCGCTGCTGCTCACGTTCAGCACCAGCAGCTAGTTCTGGAGCGCGATCGCGGCCTATCGGAGCGGGATTTGGCGCGCCGACGACTGGCGCTGGTGACAGCTGCTATCGCGGATCCCTTTCCTTCCCTGTCTGGACTAGGGTTGGCAATTCACGACTATCAACAGGTATATTAGCGATTATAATCGTTTACATTCCCAAGTTAACATTAATATTAACTGTGAATATCGAATGTTCAATTTCTGGCGTATGGTGATGCTGCCAGTAGGTTGAAGTCCCGCGAGATCGCTCTGCTCGAGCAAAGATCTCGCGTGAGACTCACAACACAGCTAGCGCCCCCACCCCGACGTCTTTCCCTGCCGTGCAAGCTCCGTTCATCTCCACAAAATCTCAACCCGACGCTGCTGGATATAGCCCCTTCTGACGGTACACCAATTCTCGCGCGTGTGTGCGACGTTCAAGTCGCTTTCAAACATACTGACACAGTCTGATACAGCCTGTGAGCTAATTACGAGCGCTCAACAGTATGGCACCGCTACAGCATGAGATATGGCGGCTTTACACCGTTGCAGTTGCCCGCGTCAAAGGAGCTAAGCCCCACCCGGACGCCAGCTGCAATGCATGTGGCGAGGTGCTGAAGAATGCGCAGCCTTCGCGTAACATGCTCACACACGTGTTGAAGTGTGACAAGGTCGACGCTGAGTCGAAACAGCGGTGACTTCGGTATGACTCACAGCGTCGTCACGAAAAAGCATCTAAACTGCTGACACCAGCAAGACGCTCAGCTAAAGCTCCGTCGTCTATTAGTAAGCGCTTATTCCATACACCCCAGAGTGGGTCTCCACGCACGGGCTCACGCAAGAGACCACGCAGCTCTTTAAACAAGTCGATCAAGCAGAGTGAGGAGGATAATTTCTTACGGGTTGCTATGGGGCTCATTGCTACCGGTATTCCTTTTCGAGTGATTGACGACCCTCATTTCCATGCTATGTTTGATTACAAGCTTCCATCTCGCCGGCAGCTTTCAGGGCGTCTGTTGGATTTAATTTTCAAGCGTGAGATGGGCCGGATAATTGCTTTGATGAGTGGAGTTTCCGGGTGGGCGCTCGTGACGGATGGCTGGTCCAACGTTAATGGTGACAGTATCATCAATTTTGTTTTGCGCGTCAAACGGCGCCAGCCTGCTCCACCACATCCTCCTCTGCACCTTCAGCCATATTTCGAGCGGACTCAGCCACTGTGCAATCCACCAGCACCTGCCATGACAAACAGCTTTACTCCTCTCGCATGACTCCACCACGTCGCTCCGACGGATTCAGTCACGCCTCAAAGGGCTCGTGACCAGTCTCCTCACGGTCAAGACGCCGTACGTCGCGTGTCGATCTAGATACAACACTACCAGTTGTCGCACAAGACGAAGTTCGGGATCAAGTCCTGTGACGAGTGTTCTGTCCGCTATTGCAATAGGTGTAGCTCGCGCGCCAGCCGTGCGTTGCCTAAAGGAGGCGAAACGTGTGTGGAAGACTGTCGTTGGGCGCAATACGACAAAACAAGGTGGCAGTATGGGCGCAGCAGAGCAAAAGAAGCTTCCCGTCCGGGAATTGCACCCGGGTCACCCGCGTGACAGGCGGGTATACTAACCACTATACTAACGAGAATTCGTACAACCACAACTCGCCATACAAATGTCAACACAAAAACAACCAGACGCACAAAACGACGCATCGCACGCGCGTCAAACGGCGCCAGCCTGCTCCACCACATCCGCCTCTGCACCTTCAGCCTTACTTCGAGCGGACTCAGCCACTGTGCAATCCACGAGCACCGGCCATGACAAGCAGCTTTACTCCTCTCGCATGATTCCACCACGTCGCTCCGACGAATTCAGTCACGCCTCAAAGGGCTCGTGACCAGTCTCCTCACGGTCAAGACGCCGTACGTCGCGTGTTGATCTAGATACAACGGTACCAGTTGTCGCACAAGACGAAGTTCGGGATCAAGTCCTGTGACGAGTGTTCTGTCCGCTATTGCAATAGGTGTAGCTCGCGCGCCAGCCGTGCGTTGCCTAAAGGAGGCGAAACGTGTGTGGAAGACTGTCGTTGGGCGCAATACGACAAAACAAGGTGGCAGTATGGGCGCAGCAGAGCAAAAGAAGCTTCCCGTCCGGGAATTGCACCCGGGTCACCCGCGTGACAGGCGGGTATACTAACCACTATACTAACGAGAATTCGTACAACCACAACTCGCCATACAAATGTTAACACAAAAACAACCAGACGCACAAAACGACGCATCGCACGCGCGTCAAACGGCGCCAGCCTGCTCCATCACATCCGCCTCTGCACCTTCAGCCTTACTTCGAGCGGACTCAGCCACTGTGCAATCCACGAGCACCGGCCATGACAAGCAGCTTTACTCCTCTCGCATGACTCCACCACGTCGGTCCGACGGATTCAGTCACGCCTCAAAGGGCTCGTGACCAGTCTCCTCACGGTCAAGACGCCGTACGTCGCGTGTCGATCTAGATACAACGGTACCAGTTGTCGCACAAGACGAAGTTCGGGATCAAGTCCTGTGACGAGTGTTCTGTCCGCTATTGCAATAGGTGTAGCTCGCGCGCCAGCCGTGCGTTGCCTAAAGGAGGCGAAACGTGTGTGGAAGACTGTCGTTGGGCGCAATACGACAAAACAAGGTGGCAGTATGGGCGCAGCAGAGCAAAAGAAGCTTCCCGTCCGGGAATTGAACCCGGGTCACCCGCGTGACAGGCGGGTATACTAACCACTATACTAACGAGAATTCGTACAACCACAACTCGCCATACAAATGTCAACACAAAAACAACCAGACGCACAAAACGACGCATCGCACGCGCGTCAAACGGCGCCAGCCTGCTCCACCACATCCGCCTCTGCACCTTCAGTCTTACTTCGAGCGGATTAAGCCACTGTGCAATCCACGAGCACCGGCCATGACAAACAGCTTTACTCCTCTCGCATGATTCCACCACGTCGCTCCGACGGATTCAGTCACGCCTCAAAGGGCTCGTGACCAGTCTCCTCACGGTCAAGACGCCGTACGTCGCGTGTCGATCTAGATACAACGGTACCAGTTGTCGCACAAGACGAAGTTCGGGATCAAGTCCTGTGACGAGTGTTCTGTCCGCTATTGCAATAGGTGTAGCTCGCGCGCCAGCCGTGCGTTGCCTAAAGGAGGCGAAACGTGTGTGGAAGACTGTCGTTGGGCGCAATACGACAAAACAAGGTGGCAGTATGGGCGCAGCAGAGCAAAAGAAGCTTCCCGTCCGGGAATTGAACCCGGGTCACCCGCGCGACAGGCGGGTATACTAACCACTATACTAACGAGAATTCGTACAACCACAACTCGCCATACAAATGTCAACACAAAATCAACCAGACGCACAAAACGACGCATCGCACGCGCGTCAAACGGCGCCAGCCTGCTCCACCACATCCGCCTCTGCACCTTTCAGCCTTACTTCGAGCGGAATTAAGCCACTGGTGCAATCCCACGAGCACCAGCCATGACAAACAGCTTTACTCTCTCTCGCATGATTCACTCTGTCCCTTCGAACGAATCCATTCACGCTTCAAAGGGCTCTGTGACCA
>NW_003303563.1:168638-171236 GCF_000142945.1 Phytophthora infestans T30-4 | reverse complement strand
AACACGACGCATCGCACGCGCGTCAAACGGCGCCAGCCTGTTCCATCACATCCGCCTCTGCACCTTCAGCCTTACTTCGAGCGGACTCAGCCACTGTGCAATCCACGAGCACCGGCCATGACAAGCAGCTTTATCCTCTCGCATGACCCCACCACGTCGCTCCGACGGATTAAGTCACGCCTCAAAGGGCTCGTGACCAGTCTCCTCACGGCCAAGACGCCGTACGTCGCGTGTCGATCTAGATACAACGGTACCAGTTGTCGCACAAGACGAAGTTCGGGATCAAGTCCTGTGACGAGTGTTCTGTCCGCTATTGCAATAGGTGTAGCTCGCGCGCCAGCCGTGTGTTGCCTAAAGGAGGCGAAACGTGTGTGGAAGACTGCCGTTGGGCGCAATACGACAAGCAAGGTGGCAGTATGGGCGCAGCAGAGCAAAAGAAGCTTCCCGTCCGGGAATTGGACCCGGGTTACCCGCGTGACAGGCGGGTATACTAACCACTATACTAACGAGAATTCGTACAGCCACAACTCGCCATACAAATTTTAACACAAAAACAACCAGACGCACAAAACGACGCATCGCACGCGCGTCAAACGGCGCCAGCCTGCTCCACCACATCCGCCTCTGCACCTTCAGGCCTATTTTGAGCGGACTCAGCCACTGTGCAATCCACGAGCACCTGCCATGACAAACAGCTTTATCCTCTCGCATGACCCCACCACGTCGCTCCGACGGATTTAGTCACGCCTCAAAGGGCTCGTGACCAGTCTCCTCACGGCCAAGACGCCGTACGTCGCGTGTCGATCTAGATACAACGGTACCAGTTGTCGCACAAGACGAAGTTCGGGATCAAGTCCTGTGACGAGTGTTCTGTCCGCTATTGCAATAGGTGTAGCTCGCACGCCAGCCGTGCGTTGCCTAAAGGAGGCGAAACGTGTGTGGAAGACTGCCGTTGGGCGCAACACGACAAAACAAGGTGGTAGTATGGGCGCAGCAGAGTAAAAGAAGCTTCCCGTCCGGGAATTGGACCCGGGTCACCCGCGTGACAGGCGGGTATACTAACCACTATACTAACGAGAATTCGTACAGCCACAACTCGCCATACAAATTTCAAAACAAAAACAACCAGACGCACAAAACGACGCATCGCACGCGCGTCAAACGGCGCCAGCCTGCTCCACCACATCTTTCTCTGCACCTTCAGGCCTATTTTGAGCGGACTCAGCCACTGTGCAATCCACGAGCACCTGCCATGACAAACAGCTTTATCCTCTCGCATGACCCCACCACGTCGCTCCGACGGATTTAGTCACGCCTCAAAGGGCTCGTGACCAGTCTCCTCACGGTCAAGACGCCGTACGTCGCGTGTCGATCTAGATACAACGGTACCAGTTGTCGCACAAGACGAAGTTCGGGATCAAGTCCTGTGACGAGTGTTCTGTCCGCTATTGCAATAGGTGTAGCTCGCGGTCTAATGAGGACGCCAATCTTGGAGCGCCAATAGTAGCGAATCTGAATCCACGCTAGTCGACACCGAGTTGACTGGGTATTGAAGTTCCTGCGGTCAGTCAGCCTTTCGCTTGGGGATGGGCTTGAACAGCTGCATCCACTCATCATTCTGCATCAGCGCCTGTATGCGGTCGAAAACGCGCTTGGTGGCTGGTATATCACCGTTGATAGCTGGGCGAGGTGCCTTCAGCAACGTTGAACGCTTTGCACTCGCCACCGAAGATTTAGAGCCCTCGGTACCATCGTCATATTCTTCATTGACCGGTTCTGGTCCTGCAACGACGTCTAGCCCGTCGGTGAGGTTCCTCGAAAGGGACCTGGTCGCCCCGCTCAGCCCCGATGATAGCGTAACCGTCTCCGGGGTCGCTGCGCCTGGCTCTAGAGCCGACGTCTTGTCATCGTTTTCGTCATAATCCGGGCGTCAGGACCAATGTCCGGCTCGTCGTCAAAACTCACCGAAAGCTCGGTGGCGGATGCACAGCGTGCAGCCGACACGTCCGGACTTGAAATCTCGTTGCGAGCCCCGCCAGACTTGGCAGGCGTAACTGGTACCGTCGGTTGTCCTTTCGCCATGTTTCTTGGTTTCTTTTTCTTGTTCTTCTTCTCTTGGTAGCTCGTTAGCCGGAAGGCCATACAAACAGTTCACAATGACCACACTCTGTCCCTGGGTCGCGGCACCAGTTGCGGTTCGGAAAATCCCACGTGAACACTAGCTACAAATGTAATTAGGAAGTTCCCACAATAATACGACTGATAGGATAGCAAACGATCGTTCGGGCGGACCTGAAGACCCCAGTTATGCCCTTCGGGACAGACTGGACCTTGTAAACTACTTATATAGGCTAACCAGTAAAAAAGAACACGGTACAAGCACGAGCAAAGCGAATAGGTGTTATGAATCCACGTGGTCCCAACAGCGGAAGGGTACCAGGCATGGATAAGCCTTTTACGAGGGCACCGAGTGTTTAACACTCGGTTGGAAGAATAAAAGGGATGCAATACAAGCACTCCCAAAAAGTGCAAATAGGCAGCAATAAGCCGTCACGTAAAACCCTCCGATAGTAATCGGCCATTACACACACAGTCTCT
>NW_003303563.1:163352-168538 GCF_000142945.1 Phytophthora infestans T30-4 | reverse complement strand
GTCCGCTATTGCATAGGTGTAGCTCGCGCGCCAGGCTGTCGCGCTGCCTAAAGGAGGCGAAACGTGTGTGGAGACTGCCGTTGGGCGCAACACGACAAAACAAGGTGGCAGTATGGGTGCAGCAGAGCAAAAGAAGCTTCCCGTCCGGGAATTGAACCCGCGTGCGTGGGCGCGACAGGCGGGAACACTAACCACCATACTCTTTTTTAGTCAAACAACCACAACTCGCCAAACAAATTTCAACACAAAACAACCAGACGCACAAAACGACGCATCGCACGCGCGTCAAACGGCGCCAGCCTGCTCCACCACATCCTCCTCTGCACCTTCAGCCATACTTCGAGCGGACTCAGCCACTGTGCAATCCACCAGCACCTGCCATGACAAACAGCTTTACTCCTCTCGCATGACTCCACCACGTCGCTCCGACGGATTCAGTCACGCCTCAAAGGGCTCGTGACCAGTCTCCTCACGGTCAAGACGCCGTACGTCGCGTGTCGATCTAGATACAACGGTACCAGCTGTCGCACAAGACGAAGTTCGGGATCAAGTCCTGTGACGAGTGTTCTGTCCGCTATTGCAATAGGTGTAGCTTGCGCGCCAGCCGTGCGTTGCCTAAAGGAGGCGAAACGTGTGTGGAAGACTGCCGTTGGGCGCAATACGACAAAACAAGGTGGCAGTATGGGCGCAGCAGAGCAAAAGAAGCTTCCCGTCCGGGAATTGAACCCGGGTCACCCGCGTGACAGGCGGGTATACTAACCACTATACTAACGAGAATTCGTACAACCACAACTCGCCATACAAATTTCAACACAAAAACAACCAGACGCACAAAACGACGCATCGCACGCGCGTGAAACGGCGCCAGCCTGCTCCACCACATCCTCCTCCGCACCCGCCGCCGTACTTCGAGCGCAAACGGCGCCAGCCTGCTCCACCAACATCCTCCTCTGCACCTTCAGCCATACTTCTAGCGGATTCAGCCACTGCGCAATCCACCACGCACTCTGCCACGCCTAACAGGGCTCTTTACCAGTCTCCTCTCGGGCATGACTCCACCACGTCGCTCCGACGGATTCAGTCACGCCTCAAAGGGCTCGTCGCACAAGTCTAAGTTCACGGTCAAGACGCCGTACGTCGCGTGTTCTATCCAGATACTACAATACCAGTAGCTCGCACGCAAGACGTAAGTTTCCGGAAGGGGGCGAAACGTCCTGTGGAAGAGTGCCCTTGGCCGCTACTTGACAAAACAAGGTGGTAGCATGGGCGCCAGCCGAGCGTTGCCTAAAGGAAGCTAAACGTGCGTGGAAGATTGTCGCTGGGCTCAACCCGACGAAACAAGGCGGCAGTATGAGCGGCAGCAGAGCAAAAGAAGCTTCCCGTCCGGGAATTGGAACCGGGTCACCCGCGTGACAGGCGGGTTTACTAATCACTATACTAACGAGAATTCGTACAGCCACAACTCGCCATACAAATTTCAAAACAAAAACAACCAGACGCACAAATCGACGCATCGCACGCGCGTCAAACGGCGCCAGCCTGCTCCACCACATCTTTCTCTGCACCTTCAGGCCTATTTTGAGCGGACTCAGCCACTGTGCAATCCACCAGCACCTGCCATGACAAACAGCTTTATCCTCTCGCATGACTCCACCACGTCGCTCCGACGGTTTTGGTCACGCCTCAAAGGGCTCGTGACCAGTCTCCTCACGGTCAAGACGCCGTACGTCGCTTGTCGATCTAGATACAACGGTACCAGTTGTCGCACAAGACGAAGTTCGGGATCAAGTCCTGTGACGAGTGTTCTGTCCGCTATTGCAATAGGTGTAGCTCGCGCGCCAGCCGTGCGTTGCCTAAAGGAGGCGAAACGTGTGTAAAAGACTGCCGTTGGGCGCAATACGACAAAACAAGGTGGCAGTATGGGCGCAGCAGAGCAAAAGAAGCTTCCCATTTGGGAATTGGACCCGGGTCACCCGCGTGACAGGCGGGTATACTAACCACTATACTAACGAGAATTCGTACAGCCACAACTCGCCATACAAATTTCAATACAAAAACAACCAGACGCACAAAACGACGCATCGCACGCGCGTCAAACGGCGCCAGCCTGCTCCACCACATCTTCCTCTGCACCTTCAGGCCTATTTTGAGCGGACTCAGCCACTGTGCAATCCACGAGCACCTGCCATGACAAACAGCTTTATCCTCTCGCATGACTCCACCACGTCGCTCCGACGGATTCAGTCACGCCTCAAAGGGATCGTGACCAGTCTCCTCACGGTCAAGACGCCGTACGTCGCGTGTCGATCTAGATACAACGGTACCAGCTGTCGCACAAGACGAAGTTCGGGATCAAGTCCTGTGACGAGTGTTCTGTCCGCTATTGCAATAGGTGTAGCTCGCGCGCCAGCCGTGCGTTGCCTAAAGGAGGCGAAACGTGTGTGGAAGACTGTCGTTGGGCGCAATACGACAAAACAAGGTGGCAGTATGGGCGCAGCAGAGCAAAAGAAGCTTCCCGTCCGGGAATTGAACCCGGGTCACCCGCGTGACAGGCGGGTATACTAACCACTATACTAACGAGAATTCGTACAACCACAACTCGCCATACAAATGTCAACACAAAAACAACCAGACGCACAAAACGACGCATCGCACGCGCGTCAAACGGCGCCAGCCTGCTCCACCACATCCGCCTCTGCACCTTCAGCCTTACTTCGAGCGGATTCAGCCACTGTGCAATCCACGAGCACCGGCCATGACAAACAGCTTTAATCCTCTCGCATGATTCCACCACGTCGCTCCGACGGATTCAGTCACGCCTCAAAGGGCTCGTGACCAGTCTCCTCACGGTCAAGACGCCGTACGTCGCGTGTCGATCTAGATACAACGGTACCAGTTGTCGCACAAGACGAAGTTCGGGATCAAGTCCTGTGACGAGTGTTCTGTCCGCTATTGCAATAGGTGTAGCTCGCGCGCCAGCCGTGCGTTGCCTAAAGGAGGCGAAACGTGTGTGTAAGACTGTCGTTGGGCGCAATACGACAAAACAAGGTGGCAGTATGGGCGCAGCAGAGCAAAAGAAGCTTCCCGTCCGGGAATTGAACCCGGGTCACCCGCGTGACAGGCGGGTATACTAACCACTATACTAACGAGAATTCGTACAACCACAACTCGCCATACAAATGTCAACACAAAAACAACCAGACGCACAAAACGACGCATCGCACGCGCGTCAAACGGCGCCAGCCTGCTCCACCACATCCGCCTCTGCACCTTCAGCCTTACTTCGAGCGGATTCAGCCACTGTGCAATCCACGAGCACCGGCCATGACAAACAGCTTTACTCCTCTCGCATGATTTCACCACGTCGCTCCGACGGATTCAGTCACGCCTCAAAGGGCTCGTGACCAGTCTCCTCACGGTCAAGACGCCGTACGTCGCGTGTCGATCTAGATACAACGGTACCAGTTGTCGCACAAGACGAAGTTCGGGATCAAGTCCTGTGACGAGTGTCCTGTCCGCTATTGCAATAGGTGTAGCTTGCGCGCCAGCCGTGCGTTGCCTAAAGGAGGCGAAACGTGTGTGGAAGACTGCCGTTGGGCGCAACACGACAAAACAAGGTGGCAGTATGGGCGCAGCAGAGCAAAAGAAGCTTCCCGTCCGGGAATTGAACCCGGGTCACCCGCGTGACAGGCGGGTATACTAACCACTATACTAACGAGAATTCATACAACCACAACTCGCCATACAAATTTCAACACAAAACAACCAGACGCACAAAACGACGCATCGCACGCGCGTCAAACGGCGCCAGCCTGCTCCACCACATCCTCCTCTGCACCTTCAGCCATACTTCGAGCGGACTCAGCCACTGTGCAATCCACCAGCACCTGCCATGACAAACAGCTTTACTCCTCTCGCATGACTCCACCACGTCGCTCCGACGGATTCAGTCACGCCTTAAAGGGCTCGTGACCAGTCTCCTCACGGTCAAGACGCCGTACGTCGCGTGTCGATCTAGATACAACGGTACCAGTTGTCGCACAAGACGAAGTTCGGGATCAAGTCCTGTGACGAGTGTTCTGTCCGCTATTGCAATAGGTGTAGCTCGCGCGCCAGCCGTGCGTTGCCTAAAGGAGGCGAAACGTGTGTGGAAGACTGTCGTTGGGCGCAATACGACAAAACAAGGTGGCAGTATGGGCGCAGCAGAGCAAAAGAAGCTTCCCGTCCGGGAATTGAACCCGGGTCACCCGCGTGACAGGCGGGTATACTAACCACTATACTAACGAGAATTCGTACAACCACAACTCGCCATACAAATTTCAACAAAAAAACAACCAGACGCACAAAACGACGCATCGCACGCGCGTCAAACGGCGCCAGCCTGCTCCATCACATCCGCCTCTGCACCTTCAGCCTTACTTCGAGCGGATTCAGCCACTGTGCAATCCACGAGCACCGGCCATGACAAACAGCTTTACTCCTCTCACATGACTCCACCACGTCGCTCCGACGGATTCAGTCACGCCTCAAAGGGCTCGTGACCAGTCTCCTCACGGTCAAGACGCCGTACGTCGCGTGTCGATATAGATACAACGGTACCAGCTGTCGCACAAGACGAAGTTCGGGATCAAGTCCTGTGACGAGTGTTCTGTCCGCTATTGCAATAGGTGTAGCTCGCGCGCCAGCCGTGCGTTGCCTAAAGGAGGCGAAACGTGTGTGGAAGACTGTCGTTGGGCGCAATACGACAAAACAAGGTGGCAGTATGGGCGCAGCAGAGCAAAAGAAGCTTCCCGTCCCGATATTGAACCCGGGTCACCCGCGTGACAGGCGGGTGTACTAACCACTATACTAACGAGAATTCGTACAGCCACAACTCGCCATACAAATTCCAACACAAAAACACCCAGACGCACAAAACGACGCATCGCACGCGCGTCAAACGGCGCCAGCCTGCTCCACCACATCCGCCTCTGCACCTTCAGGCCTATTTTGAGCAGACTCAGCCACTGTGCAATCTACGAGCACCTGCCATGACAAAGAGCTTTATCCTCTCGCATGACCCCACCACGTCGCTCCGACGGATTTAGTCACACCTCAAAGGGCTCGTGACCAGTCTCCTCACGGTCAAGACGCCGTACGTCGCGTGTCGATCTAGATACAACGGTAGCAGTTGTCGCACAAGACGA
>NW_003303563.1:156567-160912 GCF_000142945.1 Phytophthora infestans T30-4 | reverse complement strand
GGAGGCGAACGTGTGTGGAAGACTGCCGTTGGGCGCAACACGCCATACAAGGTGGCAGTATGGGCGCAGCAGAGCAAAAGAAGCTTCCCGTCCGGGAATTGAACCCGGGTCACCCGCGTGACAGGCGGGTATACTAACCACTATACTAACGAGAATTCGTACAACCACAACTCGCCATACAAATTTCAAAACAAAAACAACCAGACGCACAAAACGACGCATCGCACGCGCGTCAAACGGCGCCAGCCTGCTCCACCACATCCGCCTCTGCACCTGCAGGCCTATTTTGAGCGGACTCAGCCAATGTGCAATCCACCAGCACCTGCCATGACAAACAGCTTTATCCTATCGCATGACTCCACCACGTCGCTCCGACGGATTCAGTCACGCCTCAAAGGGATCGTGACCAGTCTCCTCACGGTCAAGACGCCGTACGTCGCGTGTCGATCTAGATACAACGGTACCAGTTGTCGCACAAGACGAAGTTCGGGATCAAGTCCTGTGACGAGTGTTCTGTCCGCTATTGCAATAGGTGTAGCTCGCGCGCCAGCCGTGTGTTGCCTAAAGGAGGCGAAACGTGGGTGGAAGACTGGCGTTGGGCGCAACACGACAAAACAAAGTGGCAGTATGGGCGCAGCAGAGCAAAAGAAGCTTCCCGTCCGGGAATAGGACCCGGGTCACCCGGGTGACAGGCGGGTATACTAACCATATATACTAACGAGAATACGTAGAATTCGTACTCCCCATACTCGTCATACAAAATTTAAAACAAAACACCCCAGACGCACAATACGACGCATCGCACGCGTGTAAAAGCGGGGTCAGCTTGCTCCACCACATGCTCCCTCTGCCCCTTCAGGCCTATTTTGAGCGCACTCACCCACTGTGCAATCCACGAGTACCTGGCATGAACTATCGTCTTTATCCTCTCGCATGACCCCACCACGTCGCTCCGACGGATTCAGTCACGCCTCAAAGGGCTCGTGCCCAGTCTCCTCACGGTCAAGACGCCGTACGTCGCGTGTCGATCTAGATACCACGGTACCAGTTGTCGCACAAGACGAAGTTCGGGATCAAGTCCTGTGACGAGTGTTCTGTCCGTTATTGCAATAGGTGTAGCTCGCGCGCCACCCGTGCGTTGCCTAAAGGAGGCGAAACGTGTGTGGAAGACTGCCGCTGGGCGCAATACGACAAACAAGGTGGCAGTATGGGCGCAGCAGAGCAAAAGAAGCTTCCCGTCCGGGAATTGAACCCGGGTCACCCGCGTGACAGGCGGGCTATATTTAACCACTATACTAACGAGAATTCGTACAACCACAACTCGCCATACAAATTTCAAAACAAAAACAACCAGACGCACAAAACGACGCATCGCACGCGCGTCAAACGGCGCCAGCCTGCTCCACCACATCCGCCTCTGCACCTTCAGGCCTATTTTGAGCGGACTCAGCCACTGTGCAATCCACCAGCACCTGCCATGACAAACAGCTTTATCCTCTCGCATGACCCCACCACGTCGCTCCGACGGATTTAGTCACGCCTCAAAGGGCTCGTGACCAGTCTCCTCACGGTCAAGACGCCGTACGTCGCGTGTCGATCTAGATACAACGGTACCAGTTGTCGCACAAGACGAAGTTCGGGATCAAGTCCTGTGACGAGTGTTCTGTCCGCTATTGCAATAGGTGTAGCTCGCGCGCCAGCCGTGTGTTGCCTAAAGGAGGCGAAACGTGTGTGGAAGACTGCCGTTGGGCGCAACACGACAAAACAAGGTGCAAGTATGGGCGCAGCAAAGCAAAAGAAGCTTCCCGTCCGGGAATGAGACCCGGGTCACCCGCGTGACAGGCGGGTATACTAACCACTATACTAACGAGAATTCGTACAGCCACAACCTCGCCATACAAATTTTCAAAACAAAAACACCAAGACGCACAAAACGACGCATCGCACGCGCGTCAAACGGCGTCAGCCTGCTCCACCACATCCGCCTCTGCACCTTCAGGCCTATTTTGAGCGGACTCAGCCACTGTGCAATCCACCAGCACCTGCCATGACAAACAGCTTTATCCTCTCGCATGACCCCACCACGTCGCTCCGACGGATTCTGTCACGCCTTAAAGGGCTCGTGACCAGTCTCCTCACGGTCAAGACGCCGTACGTCGCGTGTCGATCTAGATACAACGGTACCAGTTGTCGCACAAGACGAAGTTCGGGATCAAGTCCTGTGACGAGTGTTCTGTCCGCTATTGCAATAGGTGTAGCTCGCGCGCCAGCCGTGCGTTGCCTAAAGGAGGCGAAACGTGTGTGGAAGACTGCCGTTGGGCGCAACACGACAAAACAAGGTGGCAGTATGGGCGCAGCAGAGCAAAAGAAGCTTCCCGTCCGGGAATTGAACCCGGGTCACCCGCGTGACAGGCGGGTATACTAACCACTATACTAGCGAGAATTCGTACAGCCACAACTCGCCATACAAATTTCAGCACAAAAACAACCAGACGCACAAAACGACGCATCGCACGCGCGTCAAACGGCGCCAGCCTGCTCCATCACATCCGCCTCTGCACCTTCAGCCTTACTTCGAGCGGACTCAGCCACTGTGCAATCCACGAGCACCTGCCATGACAAACAGCTTTACTCCTCTCGCATGACTCCACCACGTCGCTCCGACGGATTCAGTCACGCCTCAAAGGGCTCGTGACCAGTCTCCTCACGGTCAAGACGCCGTACGTTGCGTGTCGATCTAGATACAACGGTACCAGTTGTCGCACAAGACGAAGTTCGGGATCAAGTCCTGTGACGAGTGTTCTGTCCGCTATTGCAATAGGTGTAGCTCGCGCGCCAGCCGTGCGTTGCCTAAAGGAGGCGAAACGTGTGTGGAAGACTGTCGTTGGGCGCAATACGACAAAACAAGGTGGCAGTATGGGCGCAGCAGAGCAAAAGAAGCTTCCCGTCCGGGAATTGAACCCGGGTCACCCGCGTGACAGGCGGGTATACTAACCACTATACTAACGAGAATTCGTACAACCACAACTCGCCATACAAATTTCAGCACAAAAACAACCAGACGCACAAAACGACGCATCGCACGCGCGTCAAACGGCGCCAGCCTGCTCCATCACATCCGCCTCTGCACCTTCAGCCTTACTTCGAGCGGACTCAGCCACTGTGCAATCCTCGAGCACCTGCCATGACAAACAGCTTTACTCCTCTCGCATGACTCCACCACGTCGCTCCGACGGATTCAGTCACGCCTCAAAGGGCTCGTGACCAGTCTCCTCACGGTCAAGACGCCGTACGTCGCGTGTCGATCTAGATACAACGGTACCAGTTGTCGCACAAGACGAAGTTCGGGATCAAGTCCTGTGACGAGTGTTCTGTCCGCTATTGCAATAGGTGTAGCTCGCGCGCCAGCCGTGTGTTGCCTAAAGGAGGCGAAACGTGTGTGGAAGACTGCCGTTGGGCGCAACACGACAAAACAAGGTGGCAGTATGGGCGCAGCAGAGCAAAAGAAGCTTCCCGTCCGGGAATTGGACCCGGGTCACCCGCGTGACAGGCGGGTATACTAACCACTATACTAACGAGAATTCGTACAGCCACAACTCGCCATACAAATTTCAACACAAAAACAACCAGACGCACAAAACGACGCATCGCACGCGCGTCAAACGGCGCCAGCCTGCTCCACCACATCCGCCTCTGCACCTTCAGCCTTACTTCGAGCGGACTCAGCCACTGAGCAATCCACGAGCACCGGCCATGACAAACAGCTTTACTCCTCTCGCATGATTCCACCACGTCGCTCCGACGGATTCAGTCACGCCTCAAAGGGCTCGTGACCAGTCTCCTCACGGTCAAGACGCCGTACGTCGCGTGTCGATCTAGATACAACGGTACCAGTTGTCGCACAAGACGAAGTTCGGGATCAAGTCCTGTGACGAGTGTTCTGTCCGCTATTGCAATAGGTGTAGCTCGCGCGCCAGCCGTGCGTTGCCTAAAGGAGGCGAAACGTGTGTGGAAGACTGCCGTTGGGCGCAACACGACAAAACAAGGTGGTAGTATGGGCGCAGCAGAGTAAAAGAAGCTTCCCGTCCGGGAATTGGACCCGGGTCACCCGCGTGACAGGCGGGTATACTAACCACTATACTAACGAGAATTCGTACAGCCACAACTCGCCAGACAAATTTCAAAACAAAAACAACCAGACGCACAAAACGACGCATCGCACGCGCGTCAAACGGCGCCAGCCTGCTTCAACACATCTTTCTCTGCACCTTCAGGCCTATTTTGAGCGGACTCAGCCACTGTGCAATCCACGAGCACCTGCCATGACAAACAGCTTTATCCTGAA
>NW_003303563.1:153696-156467 GCF_000142945.1 Phytophthora infestans T30-4 | reverse complement strand
ACGACCGGTATTCTGTAAGAGCTCTGGGATGTAATTTCTCCTCACACTTTAAACGACGATATTAATAGTATTAATATTATTAATATAAGCTTCACAGGCCGCAATTGTAAGAGCTCGGCGATGCTATTTTCCACAGACTTTCCTAAGTAGAGACGATAGTATTTTTTAATATTAAAGTAGGCCTCACAGCCAGCGCTTTTTGTAGGGACTTTGCGAATATATATATTTTTTACTTCACCTGGCACTCAGCACTGCCACCGTGCAATGAAGGCGCGCGGCCGCACGGTCATTGCGCTATCTGCTCCCGTGCACTTCACCCGACGAATGCATGCGCGCACGATACATAGTCTTTTAGTCACTTTTATTGCATGTAAAGTATGTATTTGTTTGGAAATCTGATAATAATATATTAAAGATAAGCCAAATATTAATAATATAAAACATTTTACTATTTAGCTTAATCATAAATATCAGCCTTTTATTACCGTGCTATTGGCTAATATTTGGACGAAAGTAATTGGTTAAAACAATATATTCTGCTAACTTACTCACAGTTTGCAAAATGGTGGGCCCTGTGTGCAAGCAATGCGAGGCGAAGATTGACCCGCTTCTGCTCAGCCCGCAGCGGTCTACGACGGATTCCTGGGTGCGCTGTGTCTGCTGCGGGAAGCTGCAGTACGGCTATGTGCTCCGTACGATCCGTACAATCAGCGGGCAGAATATCGTGCCGCGCTGTTTTGCCTGCGAGAACGGCCCAAAAGCTGTTGAGTTCTGGGAGGAAAAGCTCCCACCACCTGATTCGACCAAAGTGCGCCGCCAGGAAAGCCTGGCAAACGTCAAGAAAGCGATGGGTCCTGACTGGTACCCCAAGAAGAAAAAGAGGCGCAGCCGCCATCGCATGCTGACCGCCCGAAACGTCAAGTACATCGAGCAAAAGAAGCAGCAGAAGAGCAGGTGATTTGGATATACATTCTTATAGCCCCTTACCCCGTATAGTTTTGTATACTGGCTGACGGTGCGAGGCTTGGGGCCGCACATACGGTAAGCTGACTATGGTGTTGACGCACCTACAGAGCGTAGCGCGCTTCATACATAATTATTAGACATGGAATCAACTGTGCACCGCTGCAAATTGGTGGTTCCTATCCGCATACGCGTCACCGTAGATGGCACGTACACTCGCTCACGTGGCACACGCTAAACCATGCTATCTGTACATCAGCTCTAATAGCGTATATTTCACTAATGTCGGCTCACAAATTTAAGCTACCATATTGAGTGGGAACTACGTGCGACGAATAAGCTGCTGTTGGCATAGATACTACCAGTGCGTAACAGTGCAGACCGTACAGATGAACGTGGCAAGTCGATGTGTCTGAACGCAATATTGTATTTTAGTGTCCTGTTCATAATGGCCGAGATGAGAGCTCGGTTGAGTCGCGGATGACTATAAGGTGTACCCACCTCGCGCGTATATATCGCGTTGGCTACTGCTAGCAGACGCGCGTTCAGCATACCTGTATCGCTGCAGTATGGCCTGTGTCCAGTTAGTGACCTGCTTGGTCATATAGACTGACACATCAGAAGCGTAAGCACCGTAAGCCAGCACGACGACGCAAATGCACCGAGAAAGCGACAGTGGCCCTATGCATATGTTCTGGCTATCACGAGCACGTGGTATATACAGCTTGCGGGATAAGGACCGGACACATAAAAAGGCACGCCGAGTTGATAAGTAGGCAGCGAAAGTACTTCATTTAATGTACATGAGCTACTATTCGATTCAAGTCTAAGATGTATACGATCAGATAATCAGTCGTTGGGCGCAATACGACAAAACAAGGTGGCAGTATGGGCGCAGCAGAGCAAAAGAAGCTTCCCGTCCGGGAATTGAACCCGGGTCACCCGCGTGACAGGCGGGTATACTAACCACTATACTAACCAGAATTCGTACAACCACAACTCGCCATACAAATGTCAGCACAAAAACAACCAGACGCACAAAACGACGCATCGCACGCGCGTCAAACGGCGCCAGCCTGCTCCACCACATCCGCCTCTGCACCTTCAGCCTTACTTCGAGCGGACTCAGCCACTGTGCAATCCACGAGCACCGGCCATGACAAGCAGCTTTACTCCTCTCGCATGATTCCACCACGTCGCTCCGACGGATTCAGTCACGCCTCAAAGGGCTCGTGACCAGTCTCCTCACGGTCAAGACGCCGTACGTCGCGTGTCGATGTAGATACAACGGTACCAGTTGTCGCACAAGACGAAGTTCGGGATCAAGTCCTGTGACGAGTGTTCTGTCCGCTATTGCAATAGGTGTAGCTCGCGCGCCAGCCGTGCGTTGCCTAAAGGAGGCGAAACGTGTGTGGAAGACTGTCGTTGGGCGCAATACGACAAAACAAGGTGGCAGTATGGGCGCAGCAGAGCAAAAGAAGCTTCCGTCCGGGAATTGAACCCGGGTCACCCGCGTGACAGGCGGGTATACTAACCACTATACTAACGAGAATTCGTACAACCACAACTCGCCATACAAATTTCAACACAAAAACAACCAAGACGCACAAAACGACGCATCGCACGCGCGTCAAACGGGGCCAGTCTGCTTCATCTTTTCTTCCTCTGCTCTTCAGGCTTATTTCTAAGCGGACTCACCAACGTTGAATTCTTGAGCACCTGCCATGACAAGAAGTTTACTCCCCTCGCATGATTCCACAAGTACTCCCAACGAATTCAGTCACGGCTCAAAGGGTTCGGGACGGTCT
>NW_003303563.1:145279-147012 GCF_000142945.1 Phytophthora infestans T30-4 | reverse complement strand
TTCAACCAGACGCACAAAACGACGCATCGCACGCGCGTGAAATGGCGCCAGCCTGCTTTATCACATCCGCATCTGCACCTTCAGCCATATTTCGAGCGGACTCAGCCACTGTGCAATCCACGAGCACCTGCCATGACAAACAGCTTTACTCCTCTCGCATGACTCCACCACGTCGCTCCGACGGATTCAGTCACGCCTCAAAGGGCTCGTGACCAGTCTCCTCACGGTCAAGACGCCGTACGTCGCGTGTCGATCTAGATACAACGGTGCCAGGTGTCGCACAAGACGAAGTTCGGGATCAAGTCCTGTGACGAGTGTTCTGTCCGCTATTGCCATAGGTGTAGCTCGCGCGCCAGCCGTGCGTTGCCTAAAGGAGGCGAAACGGTGTGGAAGACTGCCGTTGGGCGCAATACGACAAAACAAGGTGGCAGTATGGGCGCAGCAGAGCAAAAGAAGCTTCCCGTCCGGGAATTGAACCCGGGTCACCCGCGTGACAGGCGGGTATACTAACCACTATACTAACGAGAATTCGTACAACCACAACTCGCCATACAAATTTCAACACAAAAACAACCAGACGCACAAAACGACGCATCGCACGCGCGTCAAACGGCGCCAGCCTGCTCCACCACATCCTCCTCTGCACCTTCAGCCATATTTCGAGCGGACTCAGCCACTGTGCAATCCACGAGCACCTGCCATGACAAACAGCTTTACTCCTCTCGCATGATTCCACCACGTCGCTCCGACGGATTCAGTCACGCCTCAAAGGGCTCGTGACCAGTCTCCTCACGGTCAAGACGCCGTACGTCGCGTGTCGATCTAGATACAACGGTACCAGTTGTCGCACAAGACGAAGTTCGGGATCAAGTCCTGTGACGAGTGTTCTGTCCGCTATTGCAATAGGTGTAGCTCGCGCGCCAGCCGTGCGTTGCCTAAAGGAGGCGAAACGTGTGTGGAAGACTGCCGTTGGGCGCAATACGACCAAACAAGGTGGCAGTATGGGCGCAGCAGAACAAAAGAAGCTTCCCGTCCGGGAATTGAACCCGGGTCACCCGCGTGACAGGCGGGTATACTAACCACTATACTAACGAGAATTCGTACAACCACAACTCGCCATACAAATTTCAGCACAAAAACAACCAGACGCACAAAACGACGCATCGCACGCGCGTCAAACGGCGTCAGCCTGGTCCACCACATCCGCCTCTGCACCTTCAGCCATATTTCGAGCGGACTCAGCCACTGTGGAATCCACGAGCACCTGCCATGACAAACAGCTTTACTCCTCTCGCATGACTCCACCACGTCGCTCCGACGGATTCAGTCACGCCTCAAAGGGCTCGTGACCAGTCTCCTCACGGTCAAGACGCCGTACGTCGCGTGTCGATCTAGATACAACGGTACCAGTTGTCGCACAAGACGAAGTTCGGGATCAAGTCCTGTGACGAGTGTCCTGTCCGCTATTGCAATAGGTGTAGCTCGCGCGCCAGCCGTGCGTTGCCTAAAGGAGGCGAAACGTGTGTGGAAGACTGTCGTTGGGCGCAATACGACAAACCAAGTGGCCAGATGAGCCGCGCCAAACAAAAAGAGCTTTCCGTCCGGGAAATGGAACCCGGTCACCCGCGTGACCAGCCGGTATACCTAACACCAATACAAACGAGAATCCGAACAGCCACAACTCCCCTACAAAATGTCACCAAAAAAACATCAGAAGCACAAAAAAGAAGGGA
>NW_003303563.1:135055-136803 GCF_000142945.1 Phytophthora infestans T30-4 | reverse complement strand
CCCGCGTGACAGGCGGGTATACTAACCACTATACTAACGAGAATTCGTACAACCACAACTCGCCATACAAATTTCAGCACAAAAACAACCAGACGCACAAAACGACGCATCGCACGCGCGTCAAACGGCGCCAGCCTGCTCCACCACATCCGCCTCTGCACCTTCAGCCTTACTTCGAGCGGACTCAGCCACTGTGCAATCCACGAGCACCTGCCATGACAAACAGCTTTACTCCTCTCGCATGATTCCACCACGTCGCTCCGACGGATTCAGTCACGCCTCAAAGGGCTCGTGACCAGTCTCCTCACGGTCAAGACGCCGTACGTCGCGTGTCGATCTAGATACAACGGTACCAGTTGTCGCACAAGACGAAGTTCGGGATCAAGTCCTGTGACGAGTGTTCTGTCCGCTATTGCAATAGGTGTAGCTCGCGCGCCAGCCGTGCGTTGCCTAAAGGAGGCGAAACGTGTGTGGAAGACTGCCGTTGGGCGCAATACGACAAAACAAGGTGGCAGTATGGGCGCAGCAGAGCAAAAGAAGCTTCCCGTCCGGGAATTGAACCCGGGTCACCCGCGTGACAGGCGGGTATACTAACCACTATACTAACGAGAATTCGTACAACCACAACTCGCCATACAAATGTCAGCACAAAAACAACCAGACGCACAAAACGACGCATCGCACGCGCGTCAAACGGCGCCAGCCTGCTCCACCACATCCGCCTCTGCACCTTCAGCCTTACTTCGAGCGGACTCAGCCACTGTGCAATCCACGAGCACCGGCCATGACAAACAGCTTTATCCTCTCGCATGATTCCACCACGTCGCTCCGACGGATTCAGTCACGCCTCAAAGGGCTCGTGACCAGTCTCCTCACGGTCAAGACGCCGTACGTCGCGTGTCGATCTAGATACAACGGTACCAGTTGTCGCACAAGACGAAGTTCGGGATCAAGTCCTGTGACGAGTGTTCTGTCCGCTATTGCAATAGGTGTAGCTCGCGCGCCAGCCGTGCGTTGCCTAAAGGAGGCGAAACGTGTGTGGAAGACTGCCGTTGGGCGCAATACGACAAAACAAGGTGGCAGTATGGGCGCAGCAGAGCAAAAGAAGCTTCCCGTCCGGGAATTGAACCCGGGTCACCCGCGTGACAGGCGGGTATACTAACCACTATACTAACGAGAATTCGTACAACCACAACTCGCCATACAAATTTCAACACAAAAACAACCAGACGCACAAAACGACGCATCGCACGCGCGTCAAACGGCGCCAGCCTGCTCCACCACATCCGCCTCTGCACCTTCAGCCTTACTTCGAGCGGACTCAGCCACTGTGCAATCCACGAGCACCTGCCATGACAAACAGCTTTAATCCTCTCGCATGATTCCACCACGTCACTCCGACGGATTCAGTCACGCCTCAAAGGGCTCGTGACCAGTCTCCTCACGGTCAAGACGCCGTACGTCGCGTGTCGATCTAGATACAACGGTACCAGTTGTCGCACAAGACGAAGTTCGGGATCAAGTCCTGTGACGAGTGTTCTGTCCGCTATTGCAATAGGTGTAGCTCGCGCGCCAGCCGTGCGTTGCCTAAAGGAGGCGAAACGTGTGTGAAAAGACTGCCGTTGGGCGCAACACGACAAAACAAGGTGTCAGAATGGGCGCGCCAAAGCAAAAAAAGCTTCCCGTCCGGGAATTGAACCCCGGGTCACCCGCGTGACAGGGCGCGTAGCTGGCCACTATACTAACGA
>NW_003303563.1:119914-130046 GCF_000142945.1 Phytophthora infestans T30-4 | reverse complement strand
GAAACGTGTGTGGAGACTTTGCCGTTGGGTCGCAACACGACAAAACAATGGTGGTCAGTATGGGCGCCAGCCAAAACAAGGTGGCAGTATGGGCGCAGCAGAGCAAAAGAAGCTTCCCGTCCGGGAATTGAACCCGGGTCACCCGCGTGACAGGCGGGTATACTAACCACTATACTAACGAGAAATCGTACAACCACAACTCGCCATACAAATTTCAACACAAAAACAACCAGACGCACATAACCACGCATCGCACGCGCTCCACCACATCCGCCTCTGCACCTTCAGCCTTACTTCGAGCGGACTCAGCCACTGTGCAATCCACGAGCACCGGCCATGACAAGCAGCTTTACTCCTCTCGCATGATTCCACCACGTCGCTCCGACGAATTCAGTCACGCCTCAAAGGGCTCGTGATCAGTCTCCTCACGGTCAAGACGCCGTACGTCGCGTGTCGATCTAGATACAACGGTACCAGTTGTCGCACAAGACGAAGTTCGGGATCAAGTCCTGTGACGAGTGTTCTGTCCGCTATTGCAATAGGTGTAGCTCGTGCGCCAGCCGTGCGTTGGCTAAAGGAGGCGAAACGTGTGTGGAAGACTGTCGTTTGGGCGCAATACGACAAAACAAGGTGGCAGTATGGGCGCAGCAGAGCAAAAGAAGCTTCCCGTCCGGGAATTGAACCCGGGTCACCCGTGTGACAGGCGGGTATACTAACCACTATACTAACGAGAATTCGTACAACCACAACTCGCCATACAAATTTCAACACAAAACAACCAGACGCACAAAACGACGCATCGCACGCGCGTCAAACGGCGCCAGCCTGCTGCCTGCTACACCACATCTTTCTCTGCACCTTCAGGCCTATTTTGAGCGGACTCAGCCACTGTGCAATCCACGAGCACCTGCCATGACAAACAGCTTTACTCCTCTCGCCGACGCCACCACGTCGCTCCGACGGATTCAGTCACGCCTCAAAGGGCTCGTGACCAGTCTCCTCACGGTCAAGACGCCGTACGTCGCGTGTCGATCTAGATACAACGGTACCAGTTGTCGCACAAGACGAAGTTCGGGATCAAGTCCTGTGACGAGTGTTATGTCCGCTATTGCAATAGGTGTAGCTTGCGCGCCAGCCGTGCGTTGCCTAAAGGAGGCGAAACGTGTGTGGAAGACTGCCGTTGGGCGCAATACGACAAAACAAGGTGGCAGTATGGGCGCAGCAGAGCAAAAGAAGCTTCCCGTCCGGGAATTGAACCCGGGTCACCCGCGTGACAGGCGGGTATACTAACCACTATACTAACGAGAATTCGTACAACCACAACTCGCCATACAAATTTCAACACAAAAACAACCAGACGCACAAAACGACGCATCGCACGCGCGTCAAACGGCGCCAGCCTGCTCCACCACATCCTCCTCTGCACCTTCAGCCATATTTCGAGCGGACTCAGCCACTGTGCAATCCACCAGCACCTGCCATGACAAACAGCTTTACTCCTCTCGCATGATTCCACCACGTCGCTCCGACGGATTCAGTCACGCCTCAAAGGGCTCGTGACCAGTCTCCTCACGGTCAAGACGCCGTACGTCGCGTGTCGATCTAGATACAACGGTACCAGTTGTCGCACAAGACGAAGTTCGGGATCAAGTCCTGTGACGAGTGTTCTGTCCGCTATTGCAATAGGTGTAGCTCGCGCGCCAGCCGTGCGTTGCCTAAAGGAGGCGAAACGTGTGTGGAAGACTGCCGTTGGGCGCAACACGACAAAACAAGGTGGCAGTATGGGCGCAGCAGAGCAAAAGAAGCTTCCCGTCCGGGAATTGAACCCGGGTCACCCGCGTGACAGGCGGGTATACTAACCACTATACTAACGAGAATTCGTACAACCACAACTCGCCATACAAATTTCACACAAAAACAACCAGACGCACAAAACGACGCATCGCACGCGCGTCAAACGGCGCAGCTTGCTCCAACACATCCTCCTTCTGCACCTTCAGCATACTTCGAGCGACTCAGCCACTGTGCAATCCACCAGCACCTGCCATGACAAACAGCTTTATCCTCTCGCATGACTTCACCACGTCACTCCGACGGATTTAGTCACGCCTCAAAGGAGCTCGTGAACCAGTCTCCTCACGGTCAAGACGCCGTACGTCGCGTGTCGATCTAGATACAACGGTAGCCAGTTGTCGCACAAGACGAAGTTCGGGATCAAGTCCTGTGACGAGTGTTCTTGTCCAGCTATTGCAATAGGTGTAGCTCGCGCGCCCAGCCGTGCGTTGCCTAAAAGGAGGCGAAAACGTGTGTGGAAGACTGCCGTTGGTCGCAACACGACAAAACAAAGGTGGCCAGTATGGGCCGCAGCAGGAGCAAAAGAAGCTTCCCGTCCGGGAATTGAACTCGGGTCACCCGCGTGACAGGCGGGTATACTAAACCACTTATACTAACGAGAATTCGTACAGCCACAACTCGCCATACAAATTTCAACACAAAAACAACCAGACGCACAAAACGACGCATCGCACGCGCGTCAAACGGCGCCAGCCTGCTCCATCACATCCGCCTCTGCACCTTCAGCCTTACTTCGAGCGGACTCAGCCACTGTGCAATCCACGAGCACCTGCCATGACAAACAGCTTTACTCCTCTCGCATGATTCCACCACGTCGCTCCGACGGATTCAGTCACGCCTCAAAGGGCTCGTGACCAGTCTCCTCACGGTCAAGACGCCGTACGTCGCGTGTCGATCTGGTACCAGTTGTCGCACAAGACGAAGTTCGGGATCAAGTCCTGTGACGAGTGTTCTGTTCGCTATTGCAATAGGTGTAGCTCGCGCGCCAGCCGTGCGTTGCCTAAAGGAGGCGAAACGTGTGTGGAAGACTGCCGTTGGGCGCAATACGACAAAACAAGGTGGCAGTATGGGCGCAGCAGAGCAAAAGAAGCTTCCCGTCCGGGAATTGAACCCGGGTCACCCGCGTGACAGGCGGGTATACTAACCACTATACTAACGAGAATTCGTACAACCACAACTCGCCATACAAATTTCAACACAAAAACAACCAGACGCACAAAACGACGCATCGCACGCGCGTCAAACGGCGCCAGCCTGCTCCACCACATCCGCCTCTGCACCTTCAGCCTTACTTCGAGCCGTTCATTCAGCCACTGTGCAATCCACGAGCACCGGCCCATGACAAACAGCTTTACTCCTCTTCGCATGACTCCACCACGTCGCTCCGACGGATTCAGTCACGCCTCAAAGGGCTCGTGACCAGTCTCCTCACGGTCAAGACGCCGTACGTCGCGTGTCGATCTAGATACAAACGGTACCAGCTGTCGCACAAGACGAAGTTCGGGATCAAGTCCTGTGACGAGTGTTCTGTCCGCTATTGCAATAGGTGTAGCTCGCGCGCCAGCCGTGCGTTGCCTAAAGGAGGCGAAACGTGTGGGAAAGACTGCCGTTGGGCGCAACACGACAAAGCAAGGTGGCAGTATGGGCGCAGCAGAGCAAAAGAAGCTTCCCGTCCGGGAATTAAACCCGGGTCACCCGCGTGACAGGCGGGTATACTAACCACTATACTAACGAGAATTCGTACAACCACAACTCGCCATACAAATGTCAACACAAAAACAACCAGACGCACAAAACGACGCATCGCACGCGCGTCAAACGGCGCCAGCCTGCTCCACCACATCCGCCTCTGCACCTTCAGTCTTACTTCGAGCGGATTAAGCCACTGTGCAATCCACGAGCACCGGCCATGACAAACAGCTTTACTCCTCTCGCATGATTCCACCACGTCGCTCCGACGGATTCAGTCACGCCTCAAAGGGCTCGTGACCAGTCTCCTCACGGTCAAGACGCCGTACGTCGCGTGTCGATCTAGATACAACGGTACCAGTTGTCGCACAAGACGAAGTTCGGGATCAAGTCCTGTGACGAGTGTTCTGTCCGCTATTGCAATAGGTGTAGCTCGCGCGCCTGCCGTGCGTTGCCTAAAGGAGGCGAAACGTGTGTGAAAGACTGCCGTTGGGCGCAACACGACAAAACAAGGTGGCAGTATGGGCGCAGCAGAGTAAAAGAAGCTTCCCGTCCGGGAATTGAACCCGGGTCACCCGCGTGACAGGCGGGTATACTAACCACTATACTAACGAGAATTCGTACAACCACAACTCGCCATACAAATTTCAACAAAAAACAACCAGACGCACAAAACGACGCATCGCACGCGCGTCAAACGGCGCCAGCCTGCTCCACCACATCCGCCTCTGCACCTTCAGGCCTATTTTGAGCGGACTCAGCCACTGTGCAATCCACGAGCACCTGGCCATGACAAGCAGCTTTACTCCTCTCGCATGATTCCACCACGTCGCTCCGACGGATTCAGTCACGCCTCAAAGGGCTCGTGACCAGTCTCCTCACGGTCAAGACGCCGTACGTCGCGTGTCGATCTAGAATCACAACGGTACCAGTTGTCGCACAAGACGAAGTTCGGGTATCAAGTCCTGTGACGAGTGTTCTGTCCGTGACGAGTGTGCTGTCCGCTATTGCAATAGGTGTAGCTCGCGCGCCAGCCGTGCGTTGCGTAAAGGAGGCGAAACGTGTGTGGAAGGCTTTCGTTGGGCGCGCCACGACAAACCGTGCGTTGCCTAAAGGGCGGAGCAGAGGAAACGTGTGTGCAAGACCTGCCGTTGGACCCGCATTACCCGACTAACAAGGCGGGTATACTAACCACTATACTAACGAGAATTCGTACAACCACAACTCGCCATACAATTTTCAGCACAAAAACAACCAGACGCACAAAACGACGCATCGCACGCGCGTCAAACGGCGCCAGCCTGCTCCATCACATCCGCCTCTGCACCTTCAGCCTTACTTCGAGCGGACTCAGCCACTGTGCAATCCACGAGCACCGGCCATGACAAACAGCTTTACTCCTCTCGCATGATTCCACCACGTCGCTCCGACGGATTCAGTCACGCCTCAAAGGGCTCGTGACCAGTCTCCTCACGGTCAAGACGCCGTACGTCGCGTGTCGATCTAGATACAACGGTACCAGCTGTCGCACAAGACGAAGTTCGGGATCAAGTCCTCCTCACGGGTCAAGAGGCCGGTACGTCGCGTGACGATCTAGATACGACGGTACCAGGCTGTCGCACAAGACGAAAGTTCGGGATCAAGTCCTGTGGACGAGTGTTCTTGTCCGCTATTTGGCAAAATAAGGGTGGTAGCTTGGCACGCCAGCCGTGCGTTGCCTAAAGGAGGCCCGAAACGGTGTGTGGAAGACTGGCCGTTGGGCGCAACAGGCCAAAACAAGGTGGCAGTATGGGCGCAGCAGAGCAAAAGAAGCTTCCCGTCCGGGAATTGAACCCGGGTCACCCGCGTGACAGGCGGGTATACTAACCACTATACTAACGAGAATTCGTACAACCACAACTCGCCATACAAATTTCAACAAAAAAACAACCAGACGCACAAAACGACGCATCGCACGCGCGTCAAACGGCGCCAGCCTGCTCCACCACATCCTCCTCTGCACCTTCAGCCTTACTTCGAGCGGACTCAGCCACTGTGCAATCCACCAGCACCTGCCATGACAAACAAGCTTTACTCCTCTCGCATGATTCCACCACGTCGCTCCGGACGGAATTCAGTCACGCCTCAAAGGGATCGGGACCCAGTCTCCTCACGGTCAAGACGCAGTAACGTCGCGTGTCGATCTAGATACAAACGGTACCAGTTGTCGCACAAGACGAAGTTCGGGATCAAGTCCTGTGACGAGTGTTCTGTTCGCTATTGCAATAGGTGTAGCTCGCGCGCCAGCCGTGCGTTGGCTAAAAGGAGGCGAAACGTGTGTGGAAGACTGTCGTTGGGCGCAATACGACAAAACAAGGTGGCAGTATGGGCGCAGCAGAGCAAAAGAAGCTTCCCGTCCGGGAATTGAACCCGGGTCACCCGCGTGACAGGCGGGTATACTAACCACTATACTAACGAGAATTCGTACAACCACAACTCGCCATACAAATTTCAGCACAAAAACAACCAGACGCACAAAACGACGCATTGCACGCGCGTCAAACGGCGCCAGCCTGCTCCATCACATCCGCCTCTGCACCTTCAGCCTTACTTCGAGCGGATTCAGCCACTGTGCAATCCACGAGCACCGGTCATGACAAGCAGCTTTACTCCTCTCGCATGATTCCACCACGTCGCTCCGACGGATTCAGTCACGCCTCAAAGGGCTCGTGACCAGTCTCCTCACGGTCAAGACGCCGTACGTCGCGTGTCGATGTAGATACAACGGTACCAGTTGTCGCACAAGACGAAGTTCGGGATCAAGTCCTGTGACGAGTGTTCTGTCCGCTATTGCAATAGGTGTAGCTCGCGCGCCAGCCGTGCGTTGGCTAAAGGAGGCGAAACGTGTGTGGAAGACTGTCGTTGGGCGCAATACGACAAAACAAGGTGGCAGTATGGGCGCAGCAGAGCAAAAGAAGCTTCCCGTCCGGGAATTGAACCCGGGTCACCCGCGTGACAGGCGGGTATACTAACCACTATACTAACGAGAGTTCGTACAGCCACAACTCGCCATACAAATTTTAACACAAAAACAACCAGACGCACAAAACGACGCATCGCACGCGCGTCAAACGGCGCCAGCCTGCTCCACCACATCTTTCTCTGCACCTTCAGGCCTATTTTGAGCGGACTCAGCCACTGTGCAATCCACCAGCACCTGCCATGACAAACAGCTTTATCCTCTCGCATGATTCCACCACGTCGCTCCGACGGATTCAGTCACGCCTCAAAGGGCTCGTGATCAGTCTCCTCACGGTCAAGACGCCGTACGTCGCGTGTCGATCTAGATACAACGGTACCAGCTGTCGCACAAGACGAAGTTCGGGATCAAGTCCTGTGACGAGTGTTCTGTCCGCTATTGCAATAGGTGTAGCTCGCGCGCCAGCCGTGTGTTGCCTAAAGGAGGCGAAACGTGTGTGGAAGACTGCCGTTGGGCGCAACACGACAAAACAAGGTGACAGTATGGGCGCAGCAGAACAAAAGAAGCTTTCCGTCCGGGAATTGAACCCGGGTCAACCGCGTGACAGGCGGGTATACTAACCACTATACTAACGAGAATTCGTACAACCACAACTCGCCATACAATTTTCAACACAAAAACAACCAGACGCACAAAACGACGCATCGCACGCGCGTCAAACGGCGCCAGCCTGCTCCACCACATCCGCCTCTGCACCTTCAGCCTTACTTCGAGCGGACTCAGCCACTGTGCAATCCACGAGCACCTGCCATGACAAACAGCTTTACTCCTCTCGCATGACTCCACCACGTCGCTCCGACGGATTCAGTCACGCCTCAAAGGGCTCGTGACCAGTCTCCTCACGGTCAAGACGCCGTACGTCGCGTGTCGATCTAGATACAACGGTACCAGTTGTCGCACAAGACGAAGTTCGGGATCAAGTCCTGTGACGAGTGTTCTGTCCGCTATTGCAATAGGTGTAGCTCGCGCGCCAGCCGTGCGTTGCCTAAAGGAGGCGAAACGTGTGTGGAAGACTGCCGTTGGGCGCAACACGACAAAACAAGGTGGCAGTATGGGCGCAGCAGAGCAAAAGAAGCTTCCCGTCCGGGAATTGGACCCGGGTCACCCGCGTGACAGGCGGGTATACTAGCCACTATACTAACGAGAATTCGTACAGCCACAACTCGCCATACAAATTTCAAAACAAAAACAACCAGACGCACAAAACGACGCATCGCACGCGCGTCAAACGGCGCCAGCCTGCTCTACCACATCCGCCTCTGCACCTTCAGGCCTATTTTGAGCGGACTCAGCCACTGTGCAATCCACGAGCACCTGCCATGACAAACAGCTTTATCCTCTCGCATGACCCCACCACGTCGCTCCGACGGATTTAGTCACGCCTCAAAGGGCTCGTGACCAGTCTCCTCACGGTCAAGACGCCGTACGTCGCGTGTCGATCTAGATACCACGGTAGCAGTTGTCGCACAAGACGAAGTTCGGGATCAAGTCCTGTGACGAGTGTTCTGTCCGCTATTGCAATAGGTGTAGCTCGCGCGCCAGCCGTGCGTTGCCTAAAGGAGGCGAAACGTGTGTGGAAGACTGCCGCTGGGCGCAATACGACAAACAAGGTGGCAGTATGGGCGCAACAAAACCAAAGAAGCTTCCCGTCCGGGAATTGAACCCGGGTCACCCGCGTGACAGGCGGGTATACTAACCACTATACTAACGAGAATTCGTACAACCACAACTCGCCATACAATTTTCAGCACAAAAACAACCAGACGCACAAAACGACGCATCGCACGCGCGTCAAACGGCGCCAGCCTGCTCCACCACATCCGCCTCTGCACCTTCAGCCATATTTCGAGCGGACTCAGCCACTGTGCAATCCACGAGCACCTGCCATGACAAACAGCTTTACTCCTCTCGCATGATTCCACCACGTCGCTCCGACGGATTCAGTCACGCCTCAAAGGGCTCGTGACCAGTCTCCTCATGGTCAAGACGCCGTACGTCGCGTGTCGATCTAGATACAACGGTACCAGTTGTCGCACAAGACGAAGTTCGGGATCAAGTCCTGTGACGAGTGTTCTGTCCGCTATTGCAATAGGTGTAGCTTGCGCGCCAGCCGTGCGTTGCCTAAAGGAGGCGAAACGGTGTGGAAGACTGCCGTTGGGCGCAATACGACAAAACAAGGTGGCAGTATGGGCGCAGCAGAGCAAAAGAAGCTTCCCGTCCGGGAATTGAACCCGGGTCACCCGCGTGACAGGCGGGTATACTAACCACTATACTAACGAGAATTCGTACAACCACAACTCGCCATACAATTTTCAGCACAAAAACAACCAGACGCACAAAACGACGCATCGCACGCGCGTCAAACGGCGCCAGCCTGCTCCACCACATCCGCCTCTGCACCTTCAGCCTTACTTCGAGCGGACTCAGCCACTGTGCAATCCACGAGCACCTGCCATGACAAACAGCTTTACTCCTCTCGCATGACTCCACCACGTCGCTCCGACGGATTCAGTCACGCCTCAAAGGGCTCGTGACCAGTCTCCTCACGGTCAAGACGCCGTACGTCGCGTGTCGAACTTAAAAAAATCTCTCGGGTGAAACCTTTCGAATATGAACGTCGACACATTGTTGCCCACAGAAACAAGATTCGGATTCAGTCCTGTGACCAGTGTTCTGTCCGCTATTGCAATAGGTGTAGCTCGCGCGCCAGCCGTGCGTTGCCCAAAGGAGGCGAAACGGTGTGGAAGACTGCCGTTGGGCGCAATACGACAAAACAAGGTGGCAGTATGGGCGCAGCAGAGCAAAAGAAGCTTCCCGTCCGGGAATTGAACCCGGGTCACTCGCGTGACAGGCGGGTATACTAACCACTATACTAACGAGAATTCGTACAACCACAACTCGCCATACAATTTCAACACAAAAACAACCAGACGCACAAAACGACGCATCGCACGCGCGTCAAACGGCGCCAGCCTGCTTTATCACATCCGCATCTGCACCTTCAGCCATATTTCGAGCGGACTCAGCCACTGTGCAATCCACGAGCACCTGCCATGACAAACAGCTTTACTCCTCTCGCATGATTCCACCACGTCGCTCCGACGGATTCAGTCACGCCTCAAAGGGCTCGTGACCAGTCTCCTCATGGTCAAGACGCCGTACGTCGCGTGTCGATCTAGATACAACGGTACCAGTTGTCGCACAAGACGAAGTTCGGGATCAAGTCCTGTGACGAGTGTTCTGTCCGCTATTGCAATAGGTGTAGCTTGCGCGCCAGCCGTGCGTTGCCTAAAGGAGGCGAAACGGTGTGGAAGACTGCCGTTGGGCGCAATACGACAAAACAAGGTGGCAGTATGGGCGCAGCAGAGCAAAAGAAGCTTCCCGTCCGGGAATTGAACCCGGGTCACCCGCGTGACAGGCGGGTATACTAACCACTATACTAACGAGAATTCGTACAACCACAACTCGCCATACAATTTTCAGCACAAAAACAACCAGACGCCAAAAACGACGCATCGGAAGCCGCGTCAAACGGGGGCAAGCCTGGCTCAACCACATCCTGCTTCTGCA
>NW_003303563.1:116433-119814 GCF_000142945.1 Phytophthora infestans T30-4 | reverse complement strand
GCGAGGTTTGTAGAAAGAAGCTGAATATCTGTAAGAGCGTCGCAAGGCGCACATAAAATCATTAGTAAATATTTGTGAATATGTTTGTGAGTATTAAACCACAAACACATATGAACTAGGGCGGGGGCTTCATAAAAAGCAACATTTGGAGTGACAAACAAGGCCATGTCGCGAGTTCCTTGTGAGTATTCAGCAGCGCTAGCAAAGTTTTATTCCTGCATGCAATCACCCCTAGTGATTGTTGAATCGCGAGCCTTGAGTCACCGACGATGACTAAATCCTCGGCACCGTGCGCAATAGCAGCCTTGACACCGTTTATCATTCCCGTGTACGCTGCTTCATTCACCGTGGTGGCCGAGAGGTAAGCGTTTGCAGCAATCACTACCTTCCACTCAGGAAGGCTCCACAGCACCCATGAACAACTCCCGTAGCCACCGTACTTCTCTGTCTTTGCTGATCCGTCAAAAGACATGACGAATCCGCTGTAATTACGGGAAAGCCTGGCGTACAGCAACGCGGGGTCCATTCAAATAGTCGGGGAACCCTTGTTTGGAGGTGACACCAGCGCGAGCGAGTCTTCCAGGTCGACGAAGCTCGTGATGCTTGACTGCAGTAGCTGCGCGAAGGCGACATCCTTCTCCTTCACGCGCTGCACCTTCAGGTGCCACTGCGATAGCAGCACTGCGAACTGGACCGCGCGTCCGAATAGAGACTTCGACTTATGCACCCACTCCAACGTCGAGAATCGTGTATAGACAGGTAGCGTCTTTCCTGCCAGCTGGACGTAACAGATCTTCAACAGCAGAAGTAACGCCAAAACTTCCTTCTCAGCAGGATGGTAGTTCATATCGGCCTTCTTGAGCACTCGACCGAGGAGCCTTACGGGGTGTAACTTGCCTTCATGTTCTGGTATTAGCGTAGTGCTCAGCGCCCATTCATTCGCAAAGAGCATGACGTGAACTACTTTCGACCGATCGAAGTGCCTGAGGATGGGTGAACGTGAAACGCTCGTCTTCAATTTTCGAAGGAACGACGTTCCACAGAAAGGCCACCTTCAACGACAAAGTCTTCATCCTTGAGCTGGTACAGCGCCGCACCGTAGACCGCGAAGTCTTGAATGAAGCGGCTGTAGTAATTAACCGCTCCAAGAAACGACTGCATGCCCTTCTTACTCGTTGGAAACGAAAGCTCGGTGATGGCCGCAAGCTTCTTGGGGTCAGCCCTGATACCTTCTGGCGAAATTTTATGCGACAAAAAGTCCACCTTGGGTTGGCAGAAGATGCTCTTGGTGAAGCTAATGCTGATCCGACACTGTGCAAATCTTGCCAGCAATCGGTCCAGCGTCGCTACGCAGCTGTCGAAATCCTCGCCACCGAAGCAAATGTCATCCACAAACGACCGTCGACCAAACACAGGTACCAGCGATGATTCGTCTGGTTCCCCGTTCGTAAACATATCAGCGACGGGGCGGTTGACGAGTTGTAGTACAGGGTCGGTCTCTACCGATGCTTCGCGGTCTGCCGCGAACTTCGTTTGAAACGAACCCTCGGCGCTTGGCCCACGACGTTTCTTGGCATGTTCTTCAGCTAGACGCATCCTCTCCGAGTATTCAAACCAACCTCCTTTAGGTTGAATGAACCCCCAGCGTGCGTTGTCAATCATACGCTGGTAGATCATCGGCGCGTTCTTTAATCCAAAGGGCATGCGCAACCACTCGAAGTGTCCGAGTGCGCAGACAAACGCCGATACTTTTCGTGCTCGCAAGGTCATCATGACCGCCCAGAAGCCGCTTGCTGCATCCAGCAATCAGAACCACAGGTAGCGCTCGAGATCTGTTAACAGGTCGTCGACTAGCGGCATTGCATACTCCATGATCGCGGTGATAGCATTCACCATCTTGTAATCAATGCAGAGCCGGATGTCCAGCCCGTTCTTTTTCATCACAATCACGATCGGCGATGCCCATGACTATCTGAAAAAACGATCAGTCCAGCTCGCAGCAGAGCGCGCAGCAGCTCGTACAGCTTGCCGAGGAATCGTAACGGCACGCGTCGGGCACGCTGTTTAATTGGGGCGTGCCCCTGTGTGTCGATATCGCATACCGCGCCGTAGGCTGGCGGCGGCAGTGCGTTGCCACTAGCAATCAGGATCTGCTCGTGGTTCTTAAGCGTTCTCGGCGATCAGTCGACAACTGAGGATCAGTAACATTAGACGCAGTGTAGTCTATTGTTGTGTTGATCTCTTCGGTCAGGTCCGGCAGGAATGCCAGCTCCTTCGCGTAGGTGACCAGTCTCCTCACGGTCAAGACGCCGTACGTCGCGTGTCGATCTAGATACAACGGTACCAGCTGTCACACAAGACGAAGTTCGGGATCGAGTCCTGTGACGAGTGTTCTGTCCGCTATTGTAATAGGTGTAGCTCGCGCGCCAGCCGTGCGTTGCTTAAAGGAGGCGAAAACGTGTGTGGAAGACTGTCGTTGGGCGCAATACGACAAAACAAGGTGGCAGTATGGGCGCAGCAGAGCAAAAGAAGCTTCCCGTCCGGGAATTGAACCCGGGTCACCCGCGTGACAGGCGGGTATACTAACCACTATACTAACGAGAATTCGTACAACCACAACTCGCCATACAAATGTCAACACAAAAACAACCAGACGCACAAAACGACGCATCGCACGCGCGTCAAACGGCGCCAGCCTGCTCCACCACATCCGCCTCTGCACCTTCAGCCTTACTTCGAGCGGATTCAGCCACTGTGCAATCCACGAGCACCGGCCATGACAAACAGCTTTACTCCTCTCGCATGATTCCACCACGTCGCTCCGACGGATTCAGTCACGCCTCAAAGGGCTCGTGACCAGTCTCCTCACGGTCAAGACGCCGTACGTCGCGTGTCGATCTAGATACAACGGTACCAGTTGTCGCACAAGACGAAGTTCGGGATCAAGTCCTGTGACGAGTGTTCTGTCCGCTATTGCAATAGGTGTAGCTCGCGCGCCAGCCGTGCGTTGCCTAAAGGAGGCGAAACGTGTGTGGAAGACTGCCGTTGGGCGCAATACGACAAAACAAGGTGGCAGTATGGGCGCAGCAGAGCAAAAGAAGCTTCCCGTCCGGGAATTGAACCCGGGTCACCCGCGTGACAGGCGGGTATACTAACCACTATACTAACGAGAATTCGTACAACCACAACTCGCCATACAAATGTCAACACAAAAAAACATCCATAAAGCACAAAACTGACTCTTTTTCTATTCTCGTCTAACGTGCGGCCAGGCCTGGTTCCACCACCATCGGGCCTCTTGCAACTTTACTCCCTAATTTCTAGAGGGGTATTTAGCCCCTTGTGGAACATTCCACCTAGCCCCGGGCCACTGGGAAAAAA
>NW_003303563.1:71342-91395 GCF_000142945.1 Phytophthora infestans T30-4 | reverse complement strand
CCAGGGCAGCAACCAGCACTGGAGCGGCCACTGGGGCTACAATGACAGCGACGATAGCCAGCAGGACCACAGCTGGCTATCGTGGCTTCACTGGTGATAAGCTAAGTGTGGGTTTTGTGTAGTGCAGTTTTGTGTTGGCCAGAAAAGGCATCAAGAGAGAGCGAATTACTTGCATGCACGAAGGGGGGGGGGTGATAGACTATTAGAGCAACTTAGGCGTCTAATGGGTCAAACGACAACCAGAACAACCTGGCATTTATCTGTTGATTGCTCTCGTTCTTTGGTTGGGAGGCGGCATCCACCTTGATGACGCCACGAGCGCAGCTTCGTCGTCAAAAGTTTGTTCCGGATTTGACTCGTTCGACGCTGCGCTCAACTTCCGTCGCTGGGAAAGCGTCGACTTCCGTCTATTGCTCTCGAGTTGCTGGTGCAGCGCTGCCCACGCCAGTTTAGCGTGGGGAGATCGATTGTCTTTCAGTTGCTTTGAGCATTGCGGCTGCCCTTGAAACTTGCTCTGAAATCCTAAAAGTATCTCGTGCCGACGGACGTTACGTTGGAAAAGAGCTTCGAGCTGATCGCCATCCAAACTTTGATCCAGATCCTCGTCACTATCGTTGGCGCCCATAGATTCAAGACGCCACTTATTCGAGGACTTTAAAGATGAAGACGAAGCCAAAGCTGGTGGCAACTGCGAGTACCGATGGCTGCTCGCTGCAGATCTGGCGCGATGAGATGTTGGCGAAGAGGTCAACTGCTGGTGCGACGGAGAAGACGTGATGCCTGCCACGACAAAACCACGATCTTCGTCGTCGCTGTCAGTATCAGAAGCTTCACTTTGCGCTGATCTTCGGGGAGAGACCGACCTCGTTACAGCGACAGACTGCTTGACGCTAGCTTTCCTTGTCGGTGAGAACTGGACACTCTTCTGAATGGTCTTTTGGGAGAGTAGAGGCGCCTTCACTTTCGTCGAGTCACTGTGCTCTTCCAGTGCTTCCCCGTCCTGTCCATCATCAAAATACACAAACTTGCTTTCACCCCGCAACGACATTACGCTCTCATCAAGTGGCATTCCATGGCGATGATCCACTTCTTTGATACTGGAGCGCAAAGTCTGTGGTCTCCTTACTGGAAACCCTCGTTGCCATATCGATTCTTCCTGCCCTTGAATAGCCACTGGATGCGACGAAACACGCTCAACTCTGTTGGGAATTCGGGTCGGTAGCTCTAAAGAATTCCTCACTCGTGGGTAGCGCTGAGGTGGGCGCTCAGGCAATCTGTCTCCTTGTTGCTGCTCTCGTTTCAGCGACTCTAGTTCCTGTCGGTGCAGCTGTTCGCGATACGCAAGTTCGCCACGTAGTTCGTTGCGGAGTTGCTCGAGATCCATCAGCGTGGGGACATTGTCGCTCACCACTCGCACAGGCGAACGCTGTTGCTGGATCTGAGCTTGAGCTTGGCGGAGCTGGTCGACGAGGTGTCTCTGTCTGCTCAACTCGTCGCGCATATCGTCGTACTGACGACGTAGCTCCTTGGGGTCAAGAACATGGCCAGCATTATTGTCTTGCGCAAAGGGTTGGCCTGGGTGTCCTCGGATTGGAGACGCGTTCTGGTGGGAGTATCCGTAGCTATAGTTTGGAGCCACTGGGGATTGTGGAGGCTCTGGGGGGTCTTCGAACAAGTGAGCACGGGAGTTGGTGAGCGGGTTCTTGAGCGGAGAGGCGTTCGGGAAGAGCTCAGGATGTTGAGGGTGCAGGTTCTGCTGTTGCAATGGCTGGACTTGTTGAGGTTGATTCAGCTGAGCGTGCAGTTTCTGTTGCTGCTGGCGTTTGGCTTGCGCGTTGGCCGCCGCCACCGCTGCTGCAGCCTGGTCCGCCTTCTGCTGTTCCAGTGCCGCCTTCCGACGTTTCTCCTCCTGAAGTCGCTCCTGCTCCGCTCGTTGCCGACGTTGCTCCTCCTCGAAGCGTTCAAGTTCTCGTCGATCTTCTTCTTCCTGTCGTCGCTTAGCCTCCAGCTTCTGCTGTCTCTTCTCCTCAATTTGTCGCTCCAGAGCGAGTTGCATCTCGAGTTGCTGCTGCTGTTTCCGACGAAGCCTCTCGGCATCCTCCGAGTTTCCTCGGCCCCCATCGTGGATGTCTGTTCGCTGACGACGTCCAGCATTCTGCGCGTTTGGGTGTCTAGACGGGTCCTCTTGAGGCTTCCCTGGCTGGAAGTGCTGTCGCTGCGGAGACCCGTAGTTAGGGTACACTGCCGGTGGTGCAGCTTGCTCGGTCGTACCCGGACCTGCCCAGAATTGACTGTTTCTCGTCGGTGCCATAGCATTTTGGTGAGAAGTTGGAGCGCCCCAACCCATTTGCATGTCTGAGCCTGGTCCAAAAGGGGGCGGCCCAACCATCCCGGACATGGGGTCATTATTGAGAGGTTGTTGCTGCTGTTGTGGTGGTGGCCAGCTTTGCTGTGGCATTGGATGAGGTTGCTGGGGAACTCCAAATCCATTTCGGAAAGCTTGGTTATTATCTACAGAAGGTCGATGCTGCACAGGAGGGGCATTGTACGTTGGCATGAAAGTATTTGCTGCAGAATAGTCAAAGGATTCGGGACCACCAGGTAGACGGTGACGGAGCTGCGGTTGTCCCCGCGCAAAGCTCTGTCGTGTGTCTTGAGGGTTGTTGTGTCCCAACCCGCCCAGCATTCCACGTTCAGTTGGCTCGAACGCTTCTTGACGGAAATGGTGTTGAGGCGGATTCGGCAATCCGCTGTTGCGTCTGCCGTACGGTTGATCCAGTTCTCGCTCGCGGCGTTTCTGCTGTTCACGTTGTGCGACCTGTTGGGCCAGAGCCTGAGAATACTCTTGCTGCCGCCGTCGCTGTTCCTCGCGTGCATGAGATAGCGCACCGCATTGCTGCGTGCTCGTGGCGTACGGGTAGTTGGTCTGGTACTGCATGAAAAGCTGTTGGTTGTCGACTATGCTAGATGACGGTAAAATTAGCCCGACACTAGCAGTAAATGTTTGGAGACTAAACATAGCACTCGATAAAGGTTAACTAGCTTGTTTTTTTTTCTTCTGCTGGACGTAACAGCCACGACGGATACACACTTCAGCTTATGGAGTTTACATGCAACCTCTGATGTGGGAATACACTACTGTAGTAGTAGTAAATCTAAACGCAACTCCCGGATTGCTCAGGTGGGCTGAAGAAGATCCGTTCTAATATGCAAAACCGTGCGTTATAAACGATTTATTCACCATTCTCCATTGTGTAAGTTACACGGCATTTTCTCTTGCGTTGCTCAATGATTAAGGACAGCAACTATTATATTACTTCCTACAGCGCCCCACATTCGTGGCGTACGAAGTACCAAAACGTGCGTTGACTTTGCCTCTGCATCCCGGTTCAATATTTTCTGATTTGATGGCTGAACTGGCTACAACAATGTTGTTGTAGGAGGTTCAAGTGCTGCTCGCTCGGTTGCTGCATCTTCGTCAGGGGTATTGACTCATGAAGCTCCTGGTGAGGCGGGCCAGCTCGATACCCAATCTTGAGATGGTGGATGCAATGGAATCGAGTACTTTTGCTACCGGTGCCCTGAACACCGTCCGTGAGCGAGGCAACAAGGGTCATTTTCAGATTTACCACTGCGCGCAACACCCGACTGGGCGCTACCCTCAGAGATGCGAACGCAGTCGTTGGCAAGACTCGTAATAGCCGTGAGTGTATGCTGCGTGTCAACAACTTCAGCCGAACCAAGTGGCATTTTGGACAAGGTGAAGGATTTGTTCCGCCAGGATGCCGCCTCGGAGACTTCAAGTAGTGCGGTGGACGACAGCACGTGTGCTTACCACTGGGCTTCACTGAGCTGTAAGCCTGAGGCATCATGCTCTATCCAGTATCATTTCGGCGACGACACGCCATCAGACGCGTGTCGTGTGAGCTCTACAAGCGACTCGACTCGAATTCCTCAGCAGTTTCACTTGGCTTTTGCCGGCAAAGAAGCCGGAACGGGTATGGCGATATCGTGGACAACGTTTGCTCGTGAAGAAGACACAGCGGTGTGGATTGGCACAACTGAGAGCAAGCTAACTCGGGTAAAGGATGCTACTATTGATACAAAGTCATACTACAAGGACGACCACTACGAGCTGTACAGCTACCACGCGGTTGTGGAAGGTCTGAAGCCCAATAAAACGTATTTCTACAAGGTCGGTAGCGCCTCTGAAGCCAAATTTCGAAGTGCTATAAGCAAATTCGCCACAGCTCGCAAAAGCGGCGACCAAAGTCCATTCACGATCGCAGTGTACGGAGATATGGGAGCCGATGCGAACGCCGTTGAGACCAACAAGTACGTCAACTCGCTGGTGGACAAGGTGGACTTCGTCTATCATCTCGGTGACGTGTCCTATGCAGACGACGCGTTTCTGTCAGCTAAAATAGCTTTCGGTTTCTTTTACGAGCAAGTGTACAACAAGTTTATGAATTCCATGACCAACATCATGAGGCGGATGGCGTACATGGTACTGGTGGGAAACCATGAGGCGGAATGCCATTCCCCAGCTTGTCTTCTCTCCGACAAAAAACTGAATCAACTCGGCAATTACTCGGCTTTCAACGCGCGCTTCAGGATGCAGGCGCCTGAAAGCGGGGGAGTGCTGAACATGTGGTATTCCTACGAGTACGCGTCCGTACACTTCACGACGATCTCGTCCGAGACCGATTATCCGAATGCTCCGAGTAACGCCTACCATACGCACCGAGTGTACGGCCCCTTCGGCGATCAGTTAGCGTGGCTCGAAGCTGATCTCAAGGCTGCGGACGCTAACCGCGACCAGGTCCCGTGGATTGTTGTCGGAATGCATCGACCGATGTACACGATCCGTTCATGCGACGCAGACGACAAGCCTAACAACGACTTTGAGTCGCTTAACGTGCAAGAGGCTTTCGAGAAACTGTTCATCAAGTACAAGGTGGATCTGGTTCTACAAGGTCACGTCCATGCGTACGAACGTCAATACCCGACGGCGAACGGCACCGCCATGCTGGACGGTGTCTCCAAAGATAATGCGACTTACATCAACCCAAAGGCACCAGTGTACGTGATTTCTGGCTCTGCAGGAGGCCCCGAAGGGCTGCACAAGTACAAACATCCAAAGCCACCGAAGTGGCATGTCTTGATGGACAACAAGCACTACGCCATCACCATGATGGCGGTCACTCCGACGAATATCACATTGGCAACGGTAGAGAGTGCCACTGGTGCCGTGTGCGATAAGTTTTCTATCATTAAAGAGCAAGGGGATGTACCTCAAAAGAAATGAAATGCAAACCAGGCCCTCCAATAATTGCTTTACAATGCCATTTGGGTCATCTTCAAAATAAGTTAATCCGCGGCGAGTTTGACGGATCCAAAATTAACTAAAATATTCCAATCATCTCACGGTGAGATTAACATGTAAGTAAATGTGCCGCTATACGACCAGCGAAATAAGCTGTAGATGTTGGTTTTGCGATATACAGCACAGCAGCAAAACAAGACTTTGTTTTTTTGCATGACGTTGGCACCGTGGTTTAATTCGCAGCTGAAAAAAATAAACTGCAAAAAGCTAAACCGCAAGCTATTGCGTTCGAGGAAAAATAAAATTATGCCTTACAAATATTTCCGTATATTTGCACACAACCTTTTATTCATAAAGCGGGACGGGAGCTCTGCGTGTCTTGGAGCGAATATCAGCCCGACGAGCTTGATGGTCAGGAATGCAGAACTTCAACAGTAGCAGACCATTACGGTCCAGACTTACCAGATACGCAGATTCTTCGAAGTACATCGTAGAGCGCTTCGGTCAACTCTCGGGTCTGCAGGTGCAACCAGCCAAAAGTCAGCTCATCTTCTTAAACAAGGCGATCGAAGAACACCAGTTCTTCGGCCTACCGGTCCTTAGACGAGGTGACACCGTCCGATATTTGGGTTATCAAGTGGGCACAGGGCCGTTGACAGACATCAACTGGGCAGGCAGGATTCGCAACATCCAAAGACGGTTAGCAACGGCAACGAAGTTGGGAACAGGCATCGACCATCGGATCACCATCCTGAACGTCATTATGCTTCCCTCGGTTCTATTCACAGCAGCGGCCTTCGACATGCCTAACTGGGCAGACAAGCAACTTAGGAATCTGCAAAAATAATTTCTGTGGAGGCATGCAACGGCAACAGAGAGTACTCGTCACAAGGTCGCTCCAGGCCTAGTCTTCGCTCCTAAACAGGCAGGAGGAATGGGACTCGTCTCAATCCCGGTGGCGTGCAAGACCCAGAGGGTAAAACAAACGATCCTCTGGCTAGTCCAACGCAAAGACTCATACTGGCAGGCGTGGAAGCATTGGATGTTCCGAGGGACATCACTTGCTTGGGAGAATACACTTACGCCCAGAAACAAGCTCACACGACCCTTGCACTCAGCGGGAGTATCACCAGGAGACAAATTACACCAGCTAGTCAGTGAATGTTTTCAACCCACCGCAGAGTTGGAAGGCGAGGCTATACTGGAATACCAGATAGCGCTGAATGAACTAGAGCTAGAATCGATCAGTTGGACTGCAGCGGGGACGTGGATCATCGAGCTACCATGGGAGCTCGGGTGTACACAACGCGAAATGAGTACACAAGAAGAACTCTACTGGCCGGCGTACACGTGGAATGACAACCCGTGGATTGTCGATAACGTAGGCAGAACCCTGAGTACCAAGAAGTTCAACCGAATCCAACCTTGCACGTTGGAAGAGCTTCAGATCACACGAATAAGCTCGAAAACGTACTCCCTCAACATACCGGTCGCTGGGGAGGAGGAGCACCAACAGGCAAAGCTACGGAGGTGGGGTCTGGCGATCTTGATAAACGCCCCGGCCCTACCCATGAGAGCAACATTGGCAATTACGAAAGAGCTCACTTTACGACACCCGCCAGAACTGGAAAATGAATATCGGTGGGAGTGGCAACCGGACGGCCTTGCAATAGGCACGGTCGTCGTGGGGTCGGCGGCGGGAGCCAGTATTACCTTGGAACAGCAGAGCAACGGACTGGCTTGGACTCCAGTTGGAGCAGATTACGGAGGAGAAGGCACATCAGCAGACATACGAGTGCTCCAAGCACTGGGAGCAGCAGGAAAGGTAGTATTTTATGCTCACCCCAGCGTCCACAGTTGTCCGTGGAATGTTCAAGAAAATATCGCGAATAACCATGTGCTGAAAGCACTTAAGCAGCAGCCGTTTAAACGGTAACGCAATGAAGTAGAACAGCTTCAGCGACCAGTAGAGCGACTTCACGAGGTGGTAGCCGGAAGCACCTGGCAACGCGCAGCGATGCACCAGACGCCAAAGCAAGTCTGGGCCCACAGAAATCAGCTAACGGAGTATCAAGTATGGGTAGCGTATCGAGTTGCGGTACGGCAGCTCAACTTGTACCACGAAGGCAAGAAACATGACAGCAGTTGCAGAAAACTAGCAGTATGTCAAGGGCAAAAGGAAACGATGGAGCACATCTTCTGGATGTGCTCCTGCGCCCAGGCTTGCTGGGTGAAGCTCATCCAGCAGTGGACTGGGGAAGCATGGGAGCCCCAAAACATCGAGAACTTCCTATTGAGCTGCGCGAACAGGAAATCGCCTCCCGTATCGCCCTCATTAGTGGAGAAGATGCAGAAAACATACCCGGACGACATTAAGCACATCATACGGGAATGGAAACGCATCTGGCATATCCTGTGCACAATTTGTCTTACCAGCCTGTGGACACAGCGCAACAGGGTCGTCTTTCAACAAGCCCAGGTGACAGAGGATTCCAGTGCGACAGAATTTTGGGGGACGGCAATGCGTCAGCTGAGAGCGCTGGGGAAACGTGAATGCCGACAACCGGAGACTCAATTGCGAGGAACTTATTTACTTCTATGCCTGCGGGTACTAGAACAAAAACCACGAGAGCACCCGAGACAGCGGGTGAGCCCCGTACAACCACCGGACTCGCAAGAGGAACCGGCGTTGCTAACCAGGCTTAGGAAATACCAGACAGCTAGTCGTCGTTAAGATTAAATAGAATGTCTGCCTCTCTCTCTCTCTCTCTGATTCTTCGAAGTACTTTTCAGGCGTTAATGGAATTGTAACAAGTTGATGACGTGGTCTACCAATGATCTTCCGGTAGAGTGTCAGCTGGCACGTAGCCAGCTTCAACGTGGGAAGAATACGATCAAAGGGTGGAAGGAGCCCAACGGACTCAACGGACACACGGTTAAGACGGAGATCGCAGACGGCGAGCAGTCGCGACCGGTGACGTTGGACGGCAAGAAGAGTAAGGAGGTGGGGACTTCTGAATTTGCGAAGGACGAGACAAGTAGACTGAGGGGGTGTCGAGAGACGAAAGACAGTCGAGGGCTGGGAGCACAGTCAACGCCAATACAAAGACGACGAAGAGGCTGTTGAGGCACAGAGTGTGTCTGACAGGACGTACGGGGGCTGTGGTAGACACACTGCAGTGCCGTAAGACGAAGGACAAGCAGGATCCAAGGAGGGGAGTGTATGGACGAGCGAAGCGACGTACGGTGAGACCAGACAGGGGAAGCAGAGTACCCGAGCTTGCTGTGGTGGCCGAGGGTAGGCGCCGTGGGCGTACACCCAAGGGGCTTAAGGGATGAGCGCGATCTGGATCGCATCGGGACGTCACGGTGCTTCGGCGAGGACGTGGGTGACCCGACTGGAGACTAGCTGCTCATCGAAGACGAAAGAAGAGCGCAACGAAGAGCGAATCTCTGTTAGCTTACGTAAGATTAGCTAAGGAGAAGGAATACAAAACGTAGGAGCCAAGGGTTCCGGCACAGGGCTCAGTGAAGCATCTGTTGGCAAGCGACGTCTTCTAGTACTGCCGAGTATCAACTACGGAAAAGGGACAGACAGCACGACAGGCACAAAAGCAATACGACTTGCCCAGCGAGTCGGGCAGGAGGAATAGCAACTCGTTACAATGTGATCATACAGAGGCCTGTCTCAGAGCAACGAAGAGTCGGTTCGCGGTGATAAGAAAGACAAAGAGAGATCGGAAAGACAGGCAGGCAGTCGGGCTAGTGGCTACGCCGGGTTACAAAGGTTACGGGGTACGCAAATGGTACAGTCACTACTCTAAGTAAGAAAGCACAGAAGGCACGGCAAGTCAGGAAGGCTGGAGCAGAGAGCTCACCCAGCAGCACGGAATCCGAGTCCGGGCATCCGGTAACGAGAAGCCAAGGCGTACGGAGGGTGTCCGCCACGACGAGCCCACGGGAGAGGGCAAGCGGCAACAAGCGACGAATCAGTCTGAAGCGAAGCCGGTGAAGATCAAACGGAGGGCGTCGGTGAATTAGCAGCGGTCGACCTCGAAGGACAAGGATACCAAGGAGCCCGGACGGGTCATAGCCACCGATGAGAGGGACTAAACGCATGGCCGCGAAGCGGAGGAGAGTGGCGAAGACGCGGCAGTGGTGCAAAGTAAAAATATGATGGGGTTGGCAGCCACAATGCAGCGATTGACTAGGGCGGTAGCCGAGCTAAAAAAGAAGCGTCAGCAAAGGAGGTCCTTGGAGCTGCCAAGGAAGGACGTCATGGGCGTGCACGTGGGGAATACCGATGGCGAGTACAGCGAGAGCGTCGTGTGCCTGATGATGAAGCTGTTGGGGAGCCCAGGATCAAGAACCCGATGAACAAGGCAGCGACGAGGCACAACACGGTGCTGAATTGATGACTAGTGCCGCTGCGAGCGGCGGTACAGCACCAAACAACCACGTGGACATGGCTGTGATGGCGGCCGCCATTCAGACGGTGACGACCGTGATCGCAATGGGCAATAACCTGGTAAGATGCCATCCCTGCACCGAACCAGCTCTCGGGCCGACGTCGCGAGTCAGCGCTCCGCGCGTCAAGTCCATCGACCAGACTCTGGAGAGCCGGATAATTAGCATACGAATGGACTGCTCTTCTGCCCTCTGACCCCGTTTTGGATTTGGAAAATATCGTTATCGGATCCCACAAAGCCACGAGGGAACATAGACTCACACATACACCAGTCACACAACGAGTAGCAACGATATAGACACCACAATTAGCGTATCAGGTCACAACATGAAACAGATTTGATAACGGCGGTACTTACATGTCTAAACATGTCGTGAATTATGAAGCTGAAGAGCTTGTACAGCACGTTATTTGTGTTATAAGTGGTGTCGATCGCTCCAGCATCGTCGTGAGGACGGATTTGTTTACCCAGTAGACAAGCTATCTACGGGCGCATACGATTCGTCAAAAGCCCAGTACTGATAAAAAAAATCAATCTTTGATGGACTTTAGCGTGTTCCCTGTAGGCCCATGTTGCTGTTTCTCCCAATAACCGCGTGATTTTCCCTCTGTAGATCCAAGAGCGAAGTAAAATCGGATCTGGAAAATTCGTCTACTTGGCGTAAGTTAGAGATCTTGGCAACTGACACTTCAGGTAGATCACGTGTTTTATCGACTGGATCTAGGAGCTTGCTACCTGTATCTAGCGACGTCTTGTTCACAAATGCATAGATGCAGTAACATAGAGCGCTCGGCTCGTACCGGATTCCAACCCGGCGAGCGTCCTAGCTTAAAACCTTTTCTGTCACCTCGGGCAACATCCCTCTGTGTTTAATTGGATTGAACCATTGGCGGATCTGGCTGTAGATCGCTTCCATCGGGCGCTTGTCAGCATCGTGGATATCGCCGCAACCCCGCCACACGTAGAAACAGTGATCCTCGGGATGACCTTTCTTGCCACACTTCTCACAAACCAGATGTTTCCAACATCCAGCTTCTGTGTGCTTCCGGGATCCACATTGCGAGCACCAGATTTGTCCTGTCCCGTCGATGAGATCTCGGGATCGGTGCATCCCACGACCCCCGGGTAAGGAATCCACAGCTCGGGGGTCATCGCCAGTCTTTGCCATACGATCGTTGGGAGCGGTGAGACAGACTCTGTGGTAATCTTCCGGATCGGAGTCCGATCCACCAGATCCAGATTCAGTTACTGCGTCGGGCGCCCTGACTTGGTGGACCCGTCGGTCTGGGGCCGTGTGTGTCGGAGCCTTTTGACGATACTTGCCAGATCCGACAGCCGCCTTCTTCTGGCGGTGTGTCGCGCGATCCACTACCCGCAGCACTTCTTCGAGTACGTCGGCATCTGGCAGTCGTAGCAGGGTCAACCTGTCGCCCGGATCAGCATCTCCCAAGGTTTTGAAGAACTGATCCACATGTTCCCGTAGTACCTTGGATTCCCCATCCTTGACCTTCAACTTGGCCCGTAGACCGGCCACATTGAGCCGATGGAAGTATTCTAGCGGGGATTCGTCCGATCGGCGGCGAGCATGGTAGTACTGTCGCGCTACCATCACCCCCCATCCACGATACTGCGTTTGGAAACCACGTAGCAAATATGGCCACTTGTTCCTAGTGGATCTGCCCAGCTGCCGATACCTGATTCTGACTGGCCCCGCCAGCAAGTCCGCAAATGTCAGACACTTTTCTGCATCTGATGCTTGATCTCTCATGACGGCTGGCTTGACTTTGCTGATCCATGTTCGCGCTCGGTCTTCGTCTTGATCCTTGCCCGTGAACTCCTTCAGATCCGATATAGCTGAGATCCGTACATTCTGGACCATCCGTCTCGGCTGCAGCTGTTTGTAATAGGCTCTCCCAAGTTGCATATGTAGGTAGTTTTATAGGTTCTTTGTAGTGGTTCACACCATTACATAAGTAGGTAGATTTGCATTACAAAAGTAGGTGCAGCAGCACACGAGTAGCGTGTGCTGAACTGCCGTCACCTTATTGGTTGAAATATGGGGAGCCAGACCCATAATCAACCAATAAGGAGTTGACGTGTATTTGAGTGGTCAGGGTAAGCTGCCCTGGACCTAAATAAAAACAGAGTTGATTTTCCTTCAGACTAAGTACTTGGTTTCAGTATCACTGAACTTGTACGCTTCCTCATCACTACGTGTAAGCAAGTAACGGACACCCCAGGCCCGTTACACCTGGTAGCACTTTGTAGTCCTTCCCATGACCAAGTTCACGATGAGCCAAGGTATGACGTCTGAAACTCCAGGGCCGACCCTGGAACATGCTGCTTTCCCTCATCTCACTCGTGTCGAGTGGGAAGCCCTTCACCGCCTCGCGGCGGTGTCTGGTGAGGCTGTAATCGCGTCGCTGCTGAGCTCAGCGACGTCCGACCAACAACGCCAAGCAGCCCAAGAGTTCATGGAACGCGAGCTAGCCGATGCGAATCGGCGAGCAACAACTCCCGCGCGTTCCTCGAAAAATGATGTCGTGAAGCTAGAGACGTCTACCTACTCCGGTGAAGGAGCGAATCGCCTCCCGCTGAACCGGTGGTTTCGCGAGGTCGACATCGCGATTGCTTCGAGAATGATCGAAGCGCAAGGGACAAAGGTCAATTTCTTATTGTCCCGGTTGTCCGGGAAGGCCAAGGAATGGGCCCTCGGTAAACTTGTCGTTGATCACGACGCATTCCCCACTCTGGAGTCTCTCCAGAAAGATCTCAGGCTCGCGTTCGAGCCACCTCAAGACGAATCCCGCGTGCGTGCCGAGTTCTTCGCCCTTCGTCAGGGCAAAATGACTATGCGCGACTACGTTCAAAAGACTCGCCACCTCGCGTCATGCATCGTGACAAATCCGATTGACGCAGCATCGCAGGTCCATGTATTCGTATTCGGCATGCGTGAAGGCATAACACGGTACTGCCTGACCCGAGCGGAACCTTCCTCTCTCGAGGAAGCATTCGCCCTCGCGTTACGCGAAGACTACGTTGTGGCGGCGTCTTACCCGCGCGCGATGTCAACGGCAGCTCGTGAGTCAGCCCCCGAGCCCATGGAGATCGACGCGATTATCACATCGAATAATCATCGCCAGTCGACTTCTCGTGGGCCCAACGGCCGTCCTAATCGCCCGCTCACTTGCTTCCGCTGCCGGAAGATCGGTCATCGCGCGGCGGAATGCCGCGCGCCAGCGCCGGTACTCGCGCACACCGCTGAAGTCTCACCTGCCGTTCAGTCAAAAAACGGTCAGGGCCAGTAGGTGCGGGGCGCCCTACTGGCTGGAATGGAGGTCCGGGCCCCCCGGTGGCTACCCAACCTTCTAGCCCTCCTGTGCTCCACGCACACTTTAATGCCACCACCACGTCGGGCGACTCGAGGCTGATCATCGTCAGTCTTCATGTCGCCGGCGCCCGGCGACCACTTCGCGCGCTCCTGGACTCAGGAGCGTCGAATAACTTCTTTCGCGAATCGTGCTTATCGATGCTTCCAAGAGAGATCGCAGTCCGTAATGGTCGAGGTCAGGTCGTCGTCAAACTTGCTGACGGAAAGCCACGCCGCGTTGCGCGGCGCGAAATCACGTTGCCATACACATTCGACGGCTTCCGCAGCAACGACGACTTCCTCGTGATTGAGATGAACTACGCGTTCGACTGCATCTTGGGTATTCCGTGGCTGTCACGATATCAACCAGAGATTGACTGGTTGGCTCGGTCGGTTAAACACCGCTCTGGCTTCGATGTGAGTAAGGCATTCACACACCTCCTGGTTGCCCAGAAGGACTGGCCCCATGTCAGGGTCGTGGACCGGTTGTCCACAATGCAGGTTGAGCAGAGAGCGAGCGATGGCCCTCTCTGTTTGTCTTGCACAGCGCTGTTGCGCGAAAACCCCTCGCTGCGAAGCGAGGTTGTTAAAGCTTTGGCGGTAGAGCAGGGGCTCCCGCAATCCGAGCAGGCGGTCAAGCATGAGTTCCCGTCACGCAACACGGCGGTCGAGCACGAGTTCCCGTCACGCAACACGACGGTCGAGCATGGGTTCCCGTCACGCAACACGGCGGTCGAGCATGAGTTCCCGTCACGCAACACGACGGTCGAGCATGAGTTCCCGTCACGCAACACGACGGTCGAGCATGGGTTCCTGCAACACACCAAGGCGGTTGAGCATGGGTTCCCGCAAAACACTCTAGCGGTTGAGCAGAGGTTCCCGCAACGCGATTCGGCGGTCGAGCAGTTGGAGCTCCCGTCATCCACAGCGGTGGTCGAGCAGTTGACACTCCCACCGGCTACGACGGCGATCGAGCAGGGGCTCTCGCCAGTCGATGGCGCGGTCGAGCATCGAGAGCTCCCGCGCACTACCGACACGGTTGATGGTGCCCCTCCGTGTCTAAAGGGGGGTGATCCCTCGTCCAGCGATAGCGAGTCTTCTGTCTCGAGCAGCGGTTCGAGACGCCGCAAGAAGAAATCCAAGCGACGCCGCCTTAAGCGACGTGGTCAGCCCACCGCCGATATCGCAGTGAATGAGTCCATACACGTCCTGGAACACGTGGAAGGAGGCGTCGTTCGCTCACGCACACTTGACATTGAGAGCCCACCTCGCGAAGCTTCTTCCATCACACGCCTTCCGGGTCTTTCCTGGAAGCATTTTCTGCGCGATCTGAAGTCAGGAGACATCGAACAGGTCTGCTTGATCACCGAGTCTGCCTCGGCGGAAGAGATCCACACGGTCGCTACCGACAATCTTCCACTTCGTCCAAAGAACGCTGAGCCGAAGTCGGCGCGCGAAGAGCGCTTCGCTGCCCAGTCGTGGGAGTCACTCCGCGACTCGGGCAATCCAGTATACGACACCGTCCGCGAGTTCGCGGATGTTTTTCCCGACAAGATTCCAGCTGAGCTCCCTGCTGACAGAGGCATTCGCCATGAGATTGATCTCACGCCGGGTTCCAAGTACTGTGTGACGCGACAGTGGCCCCTCCCACGCGATCAGGTTAAAGCCATTGACGACTTCTTCGAGAGCCGCCGCAAAGCGGGTCACGTGCGCGAGAGTACCTCGCCACACTCGAGTCCGACGTTCTGCGTGAAGAAGGCCACGGGTGGTTGGCGCATCGCTCACGCTTTTAACAAGCTAAACGACGCCACCATTCCAGCACAAGCGCCGATCCCTCGGAAGGATATGGTACTTGACACCATGGGCCGCAGTGTTATTTTCAGCACCATCGACCTGACCGATGGCTTCTATCAGATCTTGATGCGACTCAGCGACGTCCCGCTCACAGCGGTGAGCACTCCCAGCGAGATGCTGTGGGAGTGGCTTGTCATGCCGCAGGGCCTGAAAAACGCACCAGCCACGGTCAATCGCATGGTTTCCCACGTTCTGCGCCCACTTCGCGACTTCGCTCCGAGCTACTTCGATGACATCTTCGTTCACAGCCGCGCTGAGGGCGATCTCAGCGCCACAGAAGCTCACTTAAATCACTTACGACAAGTGTTCCAAGTCATGCACGAAAACAAACTGTACGCGAACTTGAAGAAGTGCATCTTCTGTGCCCCGGAGATTCCGGTGCTTGGCTGTTATGTGAGCAAAAATGGTGTCCGAGCGGATCCTGAGAAGGTCTCGTCCATTTGTGCGTGGCCCACGCCGCAGAATCAGACTGAATTGCGTCAGTGGCTTGGCCTCGCAAATTATCTCCACAAGTACACGAAAAGTTATGCTGGTCTGATCCAGCCATTGTCTTCATTGCTGAAGAAAGACATCACGTGGTCGTGGACTCCCGAACATCAGTCAGCCTTTAATGCAGTGAAGAAAAGCTTGGCGGAGGCCCCAATCCTGGCGCTTCCAGATGATGCAAAGCCATTCCACGTTGTTTGCGACGCGAGCGACTTCGCCATCGGCTGTGCACTGATGCAGTTCGACGACGAAGGTCGCGAACGCGTCGTGAGCTACCAATCCAGACAGATGAAGCCCGCTGAGAAGAATTATCCGGTCCACGACAAGGAACTCCTTGCGATGCGCTACGCACTGATCAAATTCAGAGTGTACTTACTCGGTGAGCAGACATTCGCGATCTACACAGATCACGCGTCGCTGCGAACAGCGACGAAGAGCCCTCATCTCTCTCAGCGCATGGCACGATGGCTGTCATTCTTCTCCGAGTACAACTTCGTCGTTCACTACAAGCCAGGCAAGAATAACATCCTTGCGGATGCCCTATCTCGGCGCCCCGATTACGATCCACGCCGAAATTTGGGTCGTCAGTCACTTGAAGACGCGGACGACGACGAATTGGACTGCGCCACATGTGTGGCTGCAGGTGTGAACCTGATGACGGCGGTATCTCCAATACTTCCCCTGCGGGAAGAGATCTCTGCCGCGTATCGAGATGACTCGATATATGCCGGTATCCTGGAACACCTTCGCACACCAAGTGATGCCACGCTAAAGACACTGAGCCGCTCCACGCGCGACCAGATTCACAGATACCAACTTGACGGTGATCTACTGATGTACAGTATCGATCGATTTGATGCTCCTCGCGTCGTTGTCCCCAACGACCCCGATCTACGCGCAAGAATTATACATGAACTCCATGACGCTCCAGTGGGTGGCCACTTGGGCCGTGAGAAGACTTTCGCAGCGGTATCCCGCGACTTCTACTCGCCTCACCTATACAAGTGGGTGCGCAAGTGGGTCCGCTCCTGTGAAACTTGTCAACGCGTTAAGCCGTCACCGTCATCGCAAGCTCCGCTGCGTTCTCTCCCTCTGGCGACAGAGGCGTGGCGCTCTGTGTCAATGGACTTCATATTCGGTCTCCCACCCGATACTGACGGTCGTACTGGTGTTCTGGTCTTCGTGGATCGCTTCAGCAAGATGTGCCATCTCGTTCCGGTTCCGGACTCAATCACCGCGGCCGATACCGCGGTGCTCTTCATCGACGCTGTCTTCCGACATCACGGCCTTCCTGAATCAATCGTCTCTGACCGCGATCCCCGATTCACATCGGCGTTCTGGACGAAACCCTTCGACCTCCTGGGCACCAAACTCCTCATGTCGACGGCGGCGCACCCGGAGACTGACGGGCAAACGGAACGCGTCAACCGCGTGCTAGAAGATGTTCTGCGCAGTTATGCCCCGTCCTTCGAGAACTGGAGTTCCTTCCTGCCTCTTGCGGAGTTTGCACTCAACAATGCCGAGCACGCGTCGACGGGATTGACTCCGTTTTTCGTCAACAACGCGCGTCATCCACGTGTCCCCGCACAACTTGCTGTGGGCCAACCCACGGCGACTGATGGCTTCACTCTGGAGGGGGAGGAATGTGATAACCCTGCCCAACCGGTTCCGATACTGGTTCAACCACCGGTTTCCGGTGAGACAACGGTTCTGCCGTCTACGAGTTCAGCTACTCCTGCAGTAGACATCAACGCGGTGACGCGTTTACAGTCGAAGAAGATCCTCGCACCCGCGCAATCCACGTCGTCGCCGTTAGTTGACTGGACACACCGAACGCTGATCGCTCCAGCACAGCCACACTCGACTGTGGCTAACTACGCGCCGAAACTCCCAGCACGACCCGCTGACAAGACAGCGGTATCCGACTTTGTCCTTCATCGCCAATCGGTTACCCGATTCGTCTGTGACGCGCTACAACTCGCGGTTGACAAGCAGAAGGAAAACGCTGACAAACGTGGCCGCAAGAACACAAGTGCATTCAAGATTGGTGAGCGGGTATTACTCTCAACGGATGGAATTCGTACCTCTGCTATTACGAACCTAGGCGCGAGCAAACTCGCGCCGCGCTACATTGGGCCATTCAAAGTACTACGAGTTATGGGTGATGCCTACACGCTAGACATTCCTACGTCGCTACGACTACACCCGACGTTCTACGTCGGGCGACTTAAGAAGTATCTTCCCGCGATGATCCCGGAGGCGGAGCTGGAGCATGCGTTGAGCGGCCCTCGCGATGAGCCTGTCGAGCCAGCGTCCCATCTGTCCCAGTTCCCCGCTCGCGCGGAAGAGCTTCACCCCTCGGTCCGCCAAACACCTGCGCCTCCAGACTACGCAGTCGCTGCAAGAGCTCACGATTCGACTGCCCCAAACTACTCGCCGTCGCCTCGGCGTTCCGAGAGCTCTCAGCCGCCCGCTCGGCCTCCTCCTGTGCGTCCCGAGAAGTGTTCAGCGCCTGCTCAGCGTCGTCCTGGTCAACCAGGTCGCGTCGAATTCCACCGCGACGGTCCTCCGCCCATCGTTGACTCGAATAAAGGTACGTGCTTGATCGTGGACCGTATTGTTGATCACGAAGATCCTCCCCGCGCGCGTCACTCGACCAAGTCGTCAGCTCAACACGCGGCTCCCGCCGCGCGGAAGTATAAGGTACGATGGCTCGGGTTTCAACCTGCTGATGATACGTGGGAGCCTCGCGCCAACTTGCTTCGTGACGTTCCTGATGTCGTCCACGACTACGACTCCAGCCTTGAGTCAAACGCGGCCGCGAGCGACCTCGCGGCGATCGGGAACACGATCGACTACGCGCCCGACGAGACGTCGAATGCGCCGGAGACGGGCTCCGTCTCGAACGCTGTCGGCGCGAGCCGCCGCGAATAGCCGCTTGGGTGAACTCGGAGAGTGAGCGCTTATACTTCTCGATCCAAGCGTGTTCGGTCGGCATGAGCGGATACTCGACAATATGCTGATCCCACTCAGCTTGCGTCGGGCGTCGCCCGATGTCACACGAACTGCAACCTTCGCGTACGTTGACATAGCACAAACGGTCTTCGGTCCAAGCGTCGTCGCAGACTTTCAGGCGCAGATCACCGAGTGAATGCTCGGCTTGTAAGGCTTCGCGATCACCGAGCCAGCCGACGACACTTTCTCCAGCCTCATGCATCCGATTCCACCGTCGGATGAAAGCGCACCATGATCTCTGCAAAGCTTCGTACGTCGCGCCGTCGAGTGTTTTGTTCCGGAGACGCCTGAAGCGCCGAAAGTGGTCCTGCATGGTGTCCAACGCGTCCGGGGTCACCGCCCCGGACAAGTCGTACAGCGCCCACGGCTTCATATCCTCGTTCATTACGCCGGGCCGAAACCCAAGTCGACTCACGCTCTTAGGTGCGATATCAGCGGTCCACCCATTGTTCAGCGTCGTCGCCGACGCTGGAGCCGTCCGCGTTGTTCCGCTTCCTGCCTGGTTCGCCGCCCCCGTCTGCTGCGCCATGTTGTTCTCGTCCGCGCAAGTTGTATTGTGCTGCTCCTGAGCTTCGCAGGAGCTCCCGCCCGTCAAGTTCTCAAGCGTTCTCTTCTCCGCCATTTCCCAGTTTTTCCCGATTGTTCTCCGAAGCGCACCCCCGTTAGGTGATTGCTGTCTTAAGAGGGGGGTGATGTAATGGGCTCTCCCAAGTTGCATATGTAGGTAGTTTTATAGGTTCTTTGTAGTGGTTCACACCATTACATAAGTAGGTAGATTTGCATTACAAAAGTAGGTGCAGCAGCACACGAGTAGCGTGTGCTGAACTGACGTCACCTTATTGGTTGAAATATGGGGAGCCAGACCCATAATCAACCAATAAGGAGTTGACGTGTATTTGAGTGGTCAGGGTAAGCTGCCCTGGACCTAAATAAAAACAGAGTTGATTTTCCTTCAGACTAAGTACTTGGTTTCAGTATCACTGAACTTGTACGCTTCCTCATCACTACGTGTAAGCAAGTAACGGACACCCCAGGCCCGTTACAGCTCCGCATCGACGTGAGAGACGACGGGAGCTGGCGCGCGGCACTCCGCCGCGCGGTGACCCTTCTTCCCACAGCGGAAGCAAATGAGGGAACGATTGCTTCGCCCAGCGCTACCGCGGTAGGACCCGCGACGTCGATCGCTCGACGCGTTGATGGCGTCGATCTCCATGGGCTCGGGGGTAGACTCTCGGGCTTCCGCAGGTATGGCTGCGGCGTACGATGCAGCGACCATGTAATCCTCGCGAATCGCGAGTGCAAACGCCTCCTCGAGAGAGGAGGGCTCAGCTCTGGTGAGGCAGTAGCGGGTCATACCCTCGCGCATGCCGAACACAAATACGTGGACTTGCGAGGCCATGTCGATTGGCTTGGTCACGATACATGACGCCAGATGTCGCGTCTTCTGGACGTAATCACGCATGGACATCTGCCCTTGCCGAAGAGCGCACAGAAATCTGCGCGAACGCGAGACTCATCTTGCGGGGGCTCGAA
>NW_003303563.1:68374-69885 GCF_000142945.1 Phytophthora infestans T30-4 | reverse complement strand
TTACAGAGAACAAGAGGGTGTCGATTCATCATGACGATGAACCACGACAGACTGAAGGCGGTGGTGTCTTTACCCGCCGCGTAGAAGTTGACAGCGACGTCGCGGATCTCACGGGCGTCCGTGAAGTCTCCAGACTGCAGCATGAGTGTCATCAGATCCTTGTGTGGCGTATCAGACGTCGCGAGTTTGCTCTTGTCTTCTAGAGACTTGGCCAATGATCTGCTTAACGGTATCGTGAACCTTCTGCATGCTCTCATGCACCACCCGTTAGCGGCCGGATACTGAAGAACCGACGGAGTTTCCAGAGCCACACAGGACTCTGAAGTCGAGTCTGCACTACCCGAAGAGCAGCGTCCAATGGCTGCGTCGTATCGACGTCCACAGGCTCGTCAAGGCCGTTGAGTTCCACGCCGAAGCCGATGCGCGTGAACGTGTCGGCAGTGTATTTGTTGAGCAGCGACTTCATACTCACGGAGTCTCCTCGTTCAGCACACATGGCGAGTACATCACGAAGCTTGACGGTCTTCTCACGAACTACGGCGTTCATACAGTCCTTGAGCATGTGCATGGAGAAGAGGTGGCTCGTGACGCGACGCTGGTGCTTCCACTTGTCACCGTCCACGTTGAAGATGCCCTCGCCCAAGACTTCCAACACCGTCTCACCCGGACCGCGTACGAACACGTCAAACTGTGTTTTAAACACGTCTTCGTAGGCGGCAGCGGCAGTCACGACGATCTTGGGCAGCTGGCCGATGCCTGTTAGAAGCCACGGTTTACCACCACTGGCGAGGCTCTGCTCTGTCATCCAGTCGTGCAGTTGGTCCCGCTGGAACCAGAGCAGGTCGAGGGTATTACCGAGGAATGGAAGAGTGGATGTCGGTCGAAACAGCTTCTGGCCGTTCGTGTGGGGCGATGGCTTGGTGGTAATCTTCCACAGGACAAGAAGTAGAGCGAAGACGGTGGCCAGGAGAGGAGACAGCGGCTGCGAGTCGAGCATGTTGTTTTTGTTGTTGTTTGAGGTGGTAAATTGAGAAATGATGTCGAGGGATTGATTCAAGAGGCGTGCTTGTGCATCAAGAGGTAATTAGCCTTACCTGCTTCAGTGGCTGTGATACCAGCCAGAATCGTCCTAATTACTGTCAATTGCGATCTCCCTGCAAAACCGTTGGGCATTACCCAAACGACAACACAACAAAATGTGAACATCATTCCCAAGTGCCATTCATTAGTCTTCTTCACTCTCGCTACAGACCTCGCGTCTACGCTTCTCTACAAACCGGATTTTGTGCTGCATCTCAGCAGGAATAGCCATGCCGTTGCGCCAGCTCTGGTGCCATACTTCGTTGCAGGTGAGAGCGCTACCGTGGTCTAGTCGGCGAGCCTTATTGCATAGAGTAACGCGCCCCTTCTACACTCTTGAGCACGTCGCGCAAAAATAGCTCGTTTCGAAGCTGCGGACGCCAGGACCCGCGTACGCTGAGCAGACCTTACAGAGCCACTGCGGCGCTTGT
>NW_003303563.1:55931-57151 GCF_000142945.1 Phytophthora infestans T30-4 | reverse complement strand
TGCAAATGCATACCATTTCGTCTTAACTTTTCCTTGTTGTTGTTAGCGGATCTTGACGCAAGTCAAGACCCGCAGGCCCCCCATGGGGACCTGGGCGAGATAGAGAGGTTTCTCTTCTAGATCCGGATCCACCTCTTTTCCGGCGACAAATTTCCTCCCAGGAACCCATCGATCCGCGGACCTTGCTACATTCAGCAGCGTCTTCGTCGATCCGACCTCCGATGACGCCTCTTTCCCTGGATCAATCTTCATTTGAGCATCTTCTTGGGACTCATGGTGAAATACCGAGTCACCAAAAGATCCGGGCACGCGCACCGTTGTGGTAGCAAAATCTGCAAGATTGCTGAATCCAGCTTAACAACAGCGCCCAGACACGACTAACGGAGCCCCCCCCCGATGATCCGTGATCTGCTGAACTTTCCTCACCTTTTGTACCCGTCGGTAGGGCGGAATCTTGCTCTCTCGGTAACTACCGAAGAGTTCAAGTGGTGAAGCTTTAGTGTCTTGGAGAGACGTGGGGATGGGATGGAGCAATAGTGGTAAAGTCTTCACTCTGCGTCCGTACATGTAGTTGTTTCTGGATCCCAAGCGAATATTCGGGCTTGGTGGATCCAGGGCCTAGATCTGGGATCTGGCCGTAGGGTGGTCTTATAGGTGTTCCCTTGCCTTTGTTCTCCTTTGCGTCGTACTTGTCGCTTTCTGTAGCGGGATCTTGAGCGTTGAGAGCTTCGTAGGCATAGTAGGTATAGTCGGCCAAGTATTAAATTCGGTTAGCCTTTTGGATCTGCACGTGCAACTGCTCCAGTCCAGGCGCCGGAGTTCGACCGATGTCAAATGCATGTGATGCCGTGACACTATAGTCTTCGCGGAGAGCCACGGAGAATACTTCTTCCAGCGCTGAAGGATTCTTCTTTGTCAGGTAGAAGCGTTGGTATCCGGCGTTCATGCCGGACACGAAGACATGGACCTGCGTCGCCATGTCCGTCAGAGACGTCGTGATGCACGAGATGAGATGGCGTGCCCACTGGATGTACTCGAGTATGGGCATGACACCTTGCAACAGGAACAGGAAGGCGGAACGCTGGACTCTCTCATCTTGGGGTGACTCGAACGCATGTCGAAGTCGGCTTTCATCGCGGCCATTGTTGGGAAGCAGGATGGTTGATGACCAGCTTGCCAAGGACCCACTCCGTCCCTGTCAGTTGGACACAGGAAGCGAG
>NW_003303563.1:40416-55106 GCF_000142945.1 Phytophthora infestans T30-4 | reverse complement strand
AGCAATATAACTCTGCCATTGAAGTTAACGACGTGCCCTGAGAGACCACGCCAACCAGTAAATGTACTCTATAAGCTGACTGGCCACCGCTGCCACCGCGGTGACGATGGCCTGTCACATGACCCGCCCGCAACAGATAACGAGAAATCTTCTAATATTGTGGGCATTTTAAAGGCTAGTATTCGCAGTTCGAAGAACTGTGAAAGCCCGCGAAACGTTTGTGTGGTGAAGTGCTTTCTCAGAAATAAGGGATGGGATCTGACAAGGTGTCATTATCACAGATTAGTGACAACGCCGGTGGTTAGGGTGGATCTGGAGTGTTCGACGTGGATCCGTACCGGTCAAAGGGGATTAGGCCGATGTTAAGTGGATCGAAGGCCGAGACTATCACTCTGAACCTCCAGATGAGCGGCGAACACGTTAATTAGTAGACCAAGGAGGAGGTGCCTGGATACGCATCCTATATGGGTCGACGATGGATCTGGGGGATAATAGAGGCTCAAAGCATGATTGACAGCAAGAGGAACATGGTTGGTGGACGTATAGCTGAGATCGACCAAGTGGAGACTCGGATCCACTCTCGCCCAATTATATTGAGGGATATGGGATATACCATGCGCGGGTGGATCGAGTGGGGATCCTATGGAGGAGAGGCTGTGGACGCCATCTGGAGGTGGATATGGTATTAACAGCAAATGAGAAACCAAGATACACCGCTATATGTCCCAGATACCACTTCCCCAAGTCTGATACCGAGGGATTGAGAACCTCACACAGAGTGACTTGAATCCATGGTACAGAGATGGTGGATTCAACGGATCTCGAGCTTTCGTGGAGCGATGGAGACCGCAGACCTTCGAAATGTGATGTTGGATGATTGGAGGGCTTAGATCCACGATGCGTGTACACTTGCAGTAAGGTGGATTAAAGTGGCTTGGATCCGGGACAGTGTACTCATTATATGGCGACCTCACTATGATTACGCCATGGATCCGGTGGATCTGAGGCTGATACAACTGGGATGATGGACTAAGGAGAGAAAGGTCAGGCAGCCAAGTCTGGTAGAGGATTTAGCAGGTAAAAGACATAAAAGGTAGACATCCAGGCAGGAATAGGCTTAACTATGAATCAGAACTCAATTTGCACAGTATCACGCAAGTTCCTTCCTGCCCTCAAGAAACGGAGCTACATTGGGCCGTATGAGCTCGGTGAAGGTTGGGAATTGTGAATCTAGTGCTGGTAGCGATAACTGGATAATACATTGGCCAGATCCTACCACCTAGTGAGCTTTCCGTTGAACCGATGGAAATTGATGCCATACGCCACTTCGATCATCATCAGTCGTCGTCGTCGTCATCGCCGCGCCACGGGCTCTCGACGCGGATCAGCGCCCCTGAATGCTGCTGTCGCATCCTGCATCAGCGCGGGAATTTGCCACGCCTGCGCCGGATTGGGAATTCCTTCCCATCGAGACCGACAACCAGTTGGTGCAGGGCGCTCAACTGGGTATGAAAAGAGAGACGCATCTATGGTGACAGAGTCTCCTCCTAGCCCTCCAGTGCTTCATGCACAGTATTTCGCCACTACTTCCGGCTGTGACTCGAGACGGATTGTACTCAGCCTTCATGTTGAAGGCGCACAGCGCCCAATCCGCGCACTGCTGGTCTCGGGCGCGACGAACAACTTCGTTCGCGCCGACAGCTTACGGATTTTACTGGCGGACACGCGTATCCACGAAAGCTTCGGCCACATGATCGTCAAATACGCTGACGGCAAGCCGCGCTGGATGCCCCGGCGCTCGGTCGCTTTCACGTAGGTTCTCCAGCAGCGACGACTTCTTAGTGATCGAAATGAGCGGCTCCTTTGACTGTGTCTTCGGCATCCCACGGCTCATTCTTCACAAGCCTCATATTGACTGGTTGACCCGTACTATTCGTCCACGCGACATCGATGTGAGCGCTGTACTGGCGTACCTGAGCGGTACGCCCGACATTTGGCCACACGTTGCTGTTATGGCCCCTGACTCCATGAGTACCACTGCACTTGAAGAGCACGATGGCCCTTCATACGCAGCACGTGCTCCTGCAATTTGTGCCGGTCCTGAGCAGGAGCCTCAGGACGAATCTGATGTGGTCGAGCTGGACCTCCCACATCTTGGTGAGCAGCAGCTCCCACATAGTGAAGCGGTTGAGCGTGGCGTCCCTTGCGCGGTCGAGACAGAGCTCCCGCGAATGGTCGAGCGAGAGCTCCTTGATGGAGTAGAAGCAGCCGGACTAAGAGGTCCGTGTCCCGGCGCCGATGATATGCCCAGGCGCTCAACTGATCTTGCCTTGATCGAGCGTGATCTCTCATCGCCAGATGTGCCCCGACCTGTTCGTCGCCGTGGTCGCCGCAATCCACGACGGCCCCGTGATCAGTCGATGGACACTGCCACGAGTGCATCCGAGCCAATCGCTGTCCTTGTTAGGCATGACACGGACGAGCCACCGTGGCTTCGCAAGGTTGAGGTCGCACGACCACCGCGCGAAGCCGCAGCGATCACAGAGCTCTGGCCTCTCGTGAAAACACTTCCTCCACGTCCTGAAGCGCGGCGAGATCAAACAAGTGTGCTTGCTCGTGGCTGCCGACGCCGCGTCCATCGCGACTGTCCACGTCGATCCTGGCGCCTCGGCGTCTGATGCTCGGACGCGGCCCAATGAAGCTGAACTGAAAACAGCCCGAGAAACCCGCTATGCTGCTCAATTGTTGCCGACCCTCGAAGCATCCGGCAACCCTGCTGCTCCCCTCGTCCACGAATTCGTCGACATCTTTCCCGACAAGATCCCGGCTGTCCTTCCGCCGGATAGCGGTGTCAGACACGAGATTGATCTCGTGCCTGGCGCCAGGTATTGTGTCACCTGGCAGTGGCCGCTTCCCCGTGCGCAAGTTGATGCAATAAACGCCTTCTTTGAAAGTCGCCGGCAAGCCGGCCACGTTCGCGAAAGCTTGTTGCCCCACTCCAGTCCTACCTTCTGCGTCAAGAAATCGACCGGGGGTGGCGGATCGTCCACGCCTTCAACAAGCTTAGCGAAGTTACCATTCCGGCGCAATCGCCGATCACTCGTAAGGCCATAAGGCTTGTTTCTATGTCGGGAAGCTCTAGTTACAGACTGAGTGTGTTGCATGGTTGATATGATTGAAGTTAATAAGGATCGCCGGTGATCGAAGCTGGCCCGTTGGATCCGAACTTTCCATTGTAGAGAATGCCTGGATCACTGGCGAGAGTGTCGGCACTGATTAAACGGGAGCCGTCGTGGTTGACGAGGCCGCGTACCCTACTCTCTGGTGTCCCTGGCTGAAGATAATAGTTACGGCCAGCGCTTTCGAGTCAACAGTTTTCTCAAAGATATGCTCGATGCGTAGAGCAGATGGCAGGTCGGCAAGATCATCTAACTATGTTCCAAGACTTTACCAAAAGTGAGCTACACGAAGCATCTTGAAATGAAGAGCGTCGCGATCAACATGTACACGCTGGTGCAGTGCTACATTTTGCGATTGATCTGATAGACGGCTTCTCTCATATCTTAATGCGCGAAGTGCCGATAACCGCTGTCAGCACGCCCAGTGGAATGCTGTGGGAGTGACTCGTCATGTCGCAGGGGCTCAATAACGCCCCCGCCACCTCCAACCGCTGGCATCCAGCTTGCTACGCCCGTATGGCGGCTTCGCACTTAGCTACTTTGATGACATCTTCATTCACAGTCATGCCGAAGCCGGAATGACTGATTCCGAGGTCCATCTGCAACACCTCCGTTCGTTGATCGAAGTGATGCGTGAGGAAAAGTTGTTTGCCAACTTGAAGAAATGCATCTTCTGTGCTCCCGAGATTCCAGTCCAAGCGCTACGTCAACAAGGACGGTGTCCGCGCTGATCCTGAAAACGTGGCAGCCATCTGTGCTTGGCCGTCCCCTCAGGATCCGAAACGGCTTTGGCAGTGGCTCGGCCTCCCAACATACCTCCATCACTACTCGAAAAACTTCGCAGCAACAGTCCGCCCACTGTTACGACTCCTCAAGGCTGACGCCACGTGGATGTGGCGTCCCGAGCACCAGGCGGCCTTTGACGCGGTGAAGACGAGCTTATCCACCGCGCCCGTCCTGATGTTACCTGACCACTCCAAGCAATTCTACGTCGTGCGCGACGCAAGCGACTTTGCAATCGGTTGCGCGTTGATGCAATTCGATGAAGAGGGGTGCGAGCGGGTGGTGAGCTACCAGTCGCGCCAATTGAAACCGGCGGAGTGGTATTACCCTGTGCACGACAAAGTGCTCCTGACCATGCGCTACGCACTGCTCAAGTTCCGGATATACCTTTTGGGAGAACAGACCTTCGCCGTCTACACCGACCGCTCGTCGTTGCGAACCGCAACGAATAGCCCGCGTTTGTCCCAGCGCATGGCGCGCTGGCTATCCCTCTTCTCCGAGTACAACTTCGTCGTTCACTACAAGCCAGGAAACACCAACATACTCGCCGACGCGCACCTCGGTCGCCACGCGGTTGGTGACGAGGACGTGAACGAATGCGCCGTTTGCACGGCTGAAGATGTCGCAGCGATCAGCTCACTACGGGACTCGATCTCGGCCTCGTATGCTCCGGACGCGACATGCTTCGAATGGATCATGTTCCTACAGAACCCGTCCGAATTGGCGCGGCGAAGTCTCTCTCCACACAACCGTGCTCGATTGGGTCGATTCAGCTTACACGACGACTTGCTGACTTTTAACGTCGACCAAGAGGACACACCACGCATCGGCATCCTGTTGGACGACGACCTACCACCCGATTGATTCATGAATTTCATGATTACCCCAGCGGCGGTCGTTTCGGACGCAAAAATACCTTCGCGTCGCTTTCTCTCGATTACTATTGGCAGTACATGCACAAGTGGGCGCGGAAGTGGGTCCGCTCCTGCGAGGCGTGCCAACGCGTGAAACCTTCACCGTCCAAGCAGGCCCCGCTTCGACCTCACCCAGTAGCTTTGGAGCCATGGTCCTCCGTTAGCATGGATTGTGTCTTCGGTCTCCCCCGCGACACTCAAGGTCGCAGTGGTATCCTCGTCTTCGTCGATCGCTTCAGCAAGATGATCCATCTTGCTCCGTTATCTGCGTCAGTCGCCGCGCAGCTGTCTGCGGCGATATTTCTTGACCTCGTGTATCGCCATCACGGCTTGCCGACGTCGATCGTCTCCGATCGAGATTACCGTTTTACTTCAGTTTTCTGGTCGGAGATCTTTCGGCTTGTCGGGACGCGGTTGCAGATGTCCACCACATCACATCCGGAAACGGACGGTCGGACCGAGCGAGCGAGCAGAGTCGTCGAAGACGTGCTGCGGAGATTAGCCGCGTCGTACACGTCCTGGAGTTTGTTCCTGTCTATGGTCGAGTTCGCGATCAATAATGCGGGTCACGACTCCACGGGTCTCACTCCATTTTACGTGAACCACGGGCGTCATCCACGGGCGTCATCCTCGCGTTCCCGCGCTCCTTGGCATGAACCGCCCCATTTCAGACGAGTCCAACGACACCACCTTCGCCACAGCTCCGATTCCCGCTGAAGACAGTCGTCAGCCTGCTCACGACGCAGCCCCTGTGATCTTGACGGCTGTGGCTACCTGGCGCGGAACGGCAGCTACTGTACCCGGAGAGCCGACTGGTGCTGACACGAGGGGGGGCTCCATCATCTATCGCGGCTTGGACGTCTAGGACGCTGATCAACCCGCGTCAGCGTCTCCGCGCGGTTAAATATCATGCCACACCCGGCTTGACTACATCGCCCGAGCCACCGCTCACGAACTTCGAACCGAGCCCAAAGCCACGGCCGCGTGACGTTGCAATCGCCCATGACTTCGTCCTACGGCGGGAGTCCGTGATTTGCTGCGTTCGCGATGTAATCGCCACGGCTGTGAATCGTCAGAAGGAGAGCGCTGGCTAAAATAATTTTGAGAAGTTCTATGTGGGCGATCGTGCATTGCTATCTACCACTGAAATTACACCCACTTCTGTGACAAATTTGGGCGCCAACAAGTTGCCGCCGCGATTTATTGATCCCTTCAAGGTCTTGAAGGCACTAGGCGACGCGTATACACTTCAACTTCCTACAGCACTACGCCCTACCCCACCTTCTATGTCGACAGGCTCCGACGCTACATCCCGTCGACTATCCTCAGCGACACCCCGCTCCGATGACCATTCCGCTATGAATTGCGCAGCTCCTGGTTAATCTCGCTCCAGATACTGCACGCGCTGCACCGACCGATCAAGGCGCTGCGCGATGGCCGCGTCTTCCAAGCGCTCGTGATCCACCCGCCCAGCGTGACGGCCCCGCGCCTCTTGTCGATAAAGCGGGTAGCGTTCGTCACATCGTGGATCGATCCTGGAGCACGAGGATCCTCGTGCTGTGGCCACATCCGCGCAGACCGGTCTCCACCCCTCCGCTCCGTCATTACCTCGTTCGCTGGCTCGGCCCCATGTCGGCTAGTTGGGGCCCTTCTTGCCGACGTTCCGGACTGCATGGAGGCGTACGAGGCAACCTTCGTACCGGCGGCAGATCGTCACGAGGGTGCGACCGTCCGCCGCGCCTAGCCTCGTCGAGGTCCCCCAGATAGCGCCCAATCACGCCTCGCTTCACTTCAGTAATCGCAACAGCCTCAACGATACGGCGCCATTCCGCTTCGTCGGGTCGCGAGACGCCGCGCTTGCGACAGCGCTGACAACCGTCTTCCCAGTGTGCTGTACAGCACTGGCGCTCTCGATCACCGACCAGTCTGCAGACTTGACCGGCCAGCCCCCAACGGACAGCCGGGGGTGAGCCTCTTCGCGCGCGACCACCACACGCTCAAACGCGTCACCGCCTTCATTGTTCCGGCAGTGCACATACGACGTCCAGGCCTTGTCCAAGGGCTGGAGGATCACGGTGGCCGTCACCGTGACGGGTTTGCCTCGCGTCGCTCGGAGCCTTACGAAGAGCGTCTTCATTTCGCTATCACTGCGCTCGTTCACAAATGCGTTACAGTCGTACAGCTCCCACCTTTCCAGCGACTCCGCATAAGTGGCCGATGCGTCGTCCTGCCCATTCTTGCCGTCCGAGTTTACTGCGGCGCTCAAAAACGCAGAATGCTGCGTGCTTTCTCTCTGAAGTAAAGATGGTGTGACAGGCCATCGTCACACATTGTCACCGCGGTGGTCAATCAGATTATATAGTACATTTACTGGTTGGCGTGGTCTCACGACCACGCCGTTAACTTTTAATGGCAGAGTGATATTTGCTTGCTTCCTCATAACGGTGTATGCTACGCAACGGGTCAACATTCACCCAAAATATACTTCAGAGATATATCCTAATTCATGCTGTAGAAAAGCTTTAGAGTGATATTCTTAGACAAACATTTTTCACTTTCTTTACAAAAAACAAGATAACTCCAGAGGCCCAGCAAATAAATCAAGAACAGACCACACAACACAACAATCACGTGTCAACAATCTGATGTCGGAAGTACATGTACGAGATCTCGTAACGGTATTTTAATAAACATGGTACAAGTTATTAAGCCTACGCTGCAAGTAACGTTATTAACTGCACAAAGTAGGTGACCATCAAGGGCGCTACTTTCTAATAGAATACTGTAAAAGGTTCACATATTGGTTTAGCTGTAAACCACAATGTCCATCAGCTATTTTTTTTAACAGAGCGACAGGTTTTGCCATGATGGACAAGCACAAGAAGGCCTGCTTTACGCTCTGAAACTCGTCAGAATGAACGCAGTACGCTTCAGCCACAAGCGCGTTGGCCCTTTTAGATACATACCCTTCACATGTGCGCTCAGAGCTCAGCCATACCGGTAGACTACCGGCGGTAGTGCTGCGTAGAACAAATCAAGACGCCACAAACGAACGATGGTGAAAGCAAAATGGAGCTCGGAAGATTACACGTACGATCCTGAGGCCCTAGAGAACTGTGTTCTGTGCTTCAGAATGGGTTAGGGCTTTCTGCTTGCCTTATTTTGTGCTTGCAGTTTGATAATCTGTGCTGTGGTTGTCCAAGTAAATTCTGCCTTCTTGGCAGCTATTGACTGCGTCATTTATCAATATCCCGCCAGAAGTACACTATAATGTCGAGCAGCCGTGTGTGCTATCTACTGATGTAGGAGGAACAGCATCATAGGCGGACCTCACCAACCACTGCTTGAACCTAAGTGCTATCTCTCGTGTGCCGCGCGACCCCTGTCGCTGCCTAGCGCAATGCACAGGCGCGAGCTTCTCGACCTTCCGGACTGGAATCCACGCGACCAGTCTTGCAGGGTAAAAACTGCCTTTCATTTCCCTAGCACAATTGTTCTCTCGCTAGAACACCTCTGGCTGGTGCTCTGAAAAACTGCATCCGGGAACACGAACGAGTAAAACATATGCAGGAGCGCTGTAACTCTTAGCCAATCAATTTGCTTAAAATATTTGGCACAGAACGCGTTCTTCAAGGGGCCAAATGAATTCTCGTATACTTTCGGACGAACCTCACACTTATCATAATACAGTACCGGCAAAAGAAGTCTGAGATCAATTTGATGATCGTTTTGTATTCCATATTCTGGGGGAGGGGTGAGAGGTATTTTTATCTTAGGCTTGTAAATTTTTAAATGGTTCAAGACTTCTGGAACCGATTTTTTATTCTTGTCAGAGGATAATCCATTTGAAGGGATTACTACCGAAGGGTTCATCTGTAGCTACGTAATGTAAGTACCAATTTAGTTAGCCTTTCCGTTTGCTTGAGTGAAGACGGCTTGAGGTTACAGCAGTAAAGCTTGCTTTCTGCATTTCCCAAGCTAAAACTGCCGAAAGCAAAGTAAGTTGCCATGAGATTGCGAACGCCGCGATGCACATCAGCTCGATACTGTAATTACAGCTTCATCGTTCCTCATCCATATTGACCACCAGCTGGTCATTAGCCAGCAACGAACAGCAAAGAGTCGGTTCATGGAGTGCTGAACTCGATTCCAGCCTCTTTGTAAGACAAGTCTTTTTAAGATTACTAGTTAAATAGCATAAGCACTGTACTTGTATCAACCCCAGCACTGTCAAGACAGTAATATGTAACAGAAGTATTCTTGTACTGTGCCACCTAGCCTGACAATTTGTTCTCATTCACCCCGACTGTGAACATCTCCCGAATTGGTAGACCCAACGCAATGCTTCACCATCCTGTTGGTCTGCCTGTAGTTTGAGTATTTTGCCCGACTGGCTAACCGACTATACAATTATACTCCCCAGCAAGCATACTGGTAACATGGACGGTCTTGGCAACACTCGCTCGGAATGAATTTCAGACACTGCGCCTTGCCAAGTCGAGGACCTAGAGGCCGGGGTGGGGTCCGAGCGCAGCGCAGTTAACGAAGAGAGGGGCGGGCGTACAGCGCGCTTGTGTCCTTCCTTTACTCAATTTAACCGTACTATACTATCTGTATACGTATAAAAGGCGATGCTATGCTGCAATAAAGTGCCTAACCTTTTTTTAATCAGGCAAAAGGCAGTGTACACATGTAGCATAAGGTTGCGAGATTTCTGCTTGGATGGGACCCCTCAGGGTAATCACCAAGGAATCCTCATCGGAATGAAGGATGGACTGCCATTCCCGCTTTTGATAGCCCAAGTCGACGTTCTCCGCCGGTAAAAATGCGCGCGCCTGTAGCATTCAAGCTAGCAGTGATTGCGAGCGCTATGTGCTCCGTCGCGACGGCTATAGACGTTGGGTCTATGATTAAGAATTTCTTCAGCGACGACGACGCCACGGGGTCCACTGAGCAAGCCAACCAGACGAACACCGACGACAGAACGTGTGTATACGAGTGGTCTTCACTGAGCTGCCAGCCCGAAGACAAGTGCTCGATTCAGTACCAGTTCGGTGACGTCACACCGTCCCAGGCCTGCCGTGTGACCGATACCGGTGACCACACAAAGATGCCGCAGCAGTTCCACTTGGCGTTCGCCGGTAAGGAAGCAGGCACGGGCATGGCCATCTCCTGGACCTCGTTCGGACTGGAGGAGTCTCCCTCAGTGTGGATCGGCACGAGCGAGGCCAAAGTTGCGCTCGTGAAAGACGCCAAGATCGAGGTCAAGACATACTACAAGGACGACAAGTACGCGTTGTACAACTACCATGCTGTTGTCGGCGGTCTTGAATCCTTCACTGAATACTTCTACAGGGTGGGTAGTGCAACGGAGAAGAAGTTCCAGAGCGCCGTGAGTTCATTCAAGACAGCACGCGCTGCTGGCGACAAGAGTCCGTTCGTCGTGGCTGTGTATGGAGATATGGGGACCGAGGCGAACTCGGTGGCGTCCAACAAGTACGTGAACGATCTGGTGGATAAAGTGGAATACATCTACCACCTGGGCGACATTTCTTATGCAGACAACGACTTCTTGACCGCCAAGACCGCGTTCGGTTTCTTCTATGAGGAAATCATCAACAAATTCATGAACTCGCTGACCAATGTAATGCGTCACATGGCCTACATGGTCGTGGTAGGCAACCACGAGTCCGAATGTCACTCGCCCACGTGCTTACTATCTGATAGTAAGAAGGACCAGCTTGGCAACTACTCCGCCTACAACGCTCGCTTCCGCATGCCGTCGCCCGAGAGCGGAGGTGTATTGAACATGTGGTATTCATTCGACTACGCCTCGGTGCACTTCACGACCATCTCGTCCGAGACGGACTTTCCGAACGCACCGAAAAACGCCTACTTCACTAAACGCACGTACGGTAACTTCGGTAACCAGTTAAAGTGGCTCGAAGCTGATCTGAAGGCTGCCCACGCCAACCGAGCCAACGTGCCCTGGATTATTGTTGGTATGCACCGTCCTCTGTACACTCTTCGCTCCTGCGATGCCAACGGCGTACCAAATGACGAGTACGAGTCCTTGAAGGTTCAGAAGGCGTTTGAGAAACTGTTCATCAAGTACAAGGTGGATCTGGTCTACCAGGGTCACGTACATGCGTACGAGCGCCACTACCCGACGGCAGATAGCAAGGCCATCATGCACGGCGTGTCGAAGGATGGCAAAACGTACACAAACCCGAAGGCACCTGTGCATGTCATTGCCGGAATTGCTGGTAACTCGGAAGGGCTGTACCCGTTCAAAAACCCTCCGTCTCCGAAGTGGTTAGCACTAATGGACAACGAGCACTATGGTATCACCAAACTCACTGCGAGTCCCACAAACCTGACGATCACCATGATCGAAGCCGCGACTGGAACGGTGCACGACGAGTTTTCTATCATCAAAAAGAAAGCGTCAGCGAGTTGAAGTCAAACGCAAAAATGTGAAGTAACTACATGTACATTGAAGGCCTTTTTCCAACGTCTTATTATAATACTACTACATGTATTATACTACAACAAGTATTATACTAATACCCGAAGCACTACCAGGATAATTTATGCAAGAATCTAAAAGGCTCCAAGAAGTACTAACTTACAGTACAAAACAAATACATCGAGTGCTGTACAGTACTGCACCCCGTTTTCGCGCCCTTGGACCTTTGATAAACTTCCGGATGTGATGATCCTGAGTCGCATTTATTTGCAAATCCTGTATGGTCCACCCCCGCGAAAACGGGGTGCAGTACTGTACTGCATTGGTACACGCACAATACCGGTATTTTAATAAAATAAGATACATGTATGTGTTGTGTCGTGGGATGGAGATTAGGATGGTGACTTTGCACTGCGACAATCATGTGTACCGGTATTACCGTTTCCGGACCGTGGAAACACAGGAACGCCATACCACTCGACCTAAACAATGCGACTAATAGTTCACGTGGTTGCCTCCGCTGTCTTATTCTCAGAAGTCTCATCCTATGGCTTCATGGACAAGGTTAAGCATTTCCTTAGTGACGGGTACAAATCGACTGTGTCTGGGAGCGCTGTGGATGACGACAAATGTGTGTACGTATGGTCTTCATTGACCTGTACGCCGGAAGACTCTTGCTCGCTGCAGTACGAGTTTGGCGACGTAACACCGTCTCAAGCGTGTCGAGTTAGTGCATCAAGCAACGCAACTCGAGTACCGCAGCAGATCCACTTGGCCTTCGCCGGAAAAGAAGCTGGTACGGGTATGGCCGTCTCTTGGACAACGTTTGAGCTCGACAAGGACCCCACCGTATGGCTAAGTCGTACCAAGTCGAAGCTTAAGATAGTGGTAAATGCTGAGATCGAGACCAAGTCGTACTACAAGGACAAAACATATGAATTGTACAGCTACCACGCAGTTGTGGGCGGGTTGAAGGCCAACACAGAATATTTTTACAAGGTCGGCAATGCAGACAATGAACACTTTCAAAGTGGAGAGAGCTCGTTTACGACGGCGCGTGCTAGCGGCGACAAGAGTCCGTTCACGATCGCTGTGTATGGTGATCTGGGGGTAGACGACAACTCTGTGGCTTCCAACAAGTACGTGAACAGTATTGTGGACGAAGTCGACTTTATCTACCACGTGGGCGACGTCGCCTACGCAGATAACGCATTTCTTACCGCCAAAAACGTGTTCGGGTTTTATTACGAGCAAATGTACAACAAGTTCATGAACTCGATGACCAACGCAATGCGTCACGTGGCGTATATGACGGTCGTCGGGAACCACGAGGCCGAATGCCACTCACCGACGTGCCTTCTTTCGGACAGCAAGAAGGACCAACTCGGCAACTATTCGGCGTTTAACTCACGGTTCCGAATGCCATCGCCAGAGACTGGTGGTGTACTGAATATGTGGTATTCTTTTGAGTACGGAAGTGCTCACTTCACATCGATTTCGTCCGAGACAGACTACCCGAACGCACCAAGCAATGCGTACCACACGAATCGAGTCTATGGCGGCTTTGGTGACCAGTTGGCTTGGCTGGAAGCAGATCTGAAGGCTGCACATCGCAATCGTGACAATGTACCGTGGCTTATCGTGGGGATGCATCGACCGATGTATACAATCCGCTCCTGTGGCGCGGAAGGCGTGCCCAACAACGAATATGAGGCGTTGAATGTGCAGGCAGCTTTTGAAGACCTCTTTATAAAGTACAAGGTGGACCTAGTGCTACAAGGCCACGTTCATCTGTACGAGAGGCATTACCCGACAGCGAACAGTAGCGCTGTCATGGATGGTGTCTCGAATGATACCAACACGTATGAAAACCCTCGGGCCCCCGTGTATGTAATTGCGGGATCCGCTGGTGGCCCAGAAGGTTTGTTTAAGTTCGAGAATCCGCCGTCTCCCGATTGGCTTGTGCTCATGGATAACACGCACTATAGCATTACGAAGTTAACTGTGACTCCGACGAACCTCACACTGACGATGGTTGAGAGTGCTACTGGCACAGTTTTTGACGAATTCTCCATTATCAAGCTGTATGACAGTCAAGCTAAGTCTCAATCTCAATTATACTAGCTGTAAAGAACGATTATTGCTCAGTCGGGCGATTCTCTGCTTGCAGGTCGTGTCTTTGAACTGTACTGGTATGACAGCTCCTTTTAATTAATGTACCGGTATTATTAAATATATACCTTCCACTCACACTGGTCATAATCATTATGATACATAGTACAGCAAAATCTGTCCTTAAAATGAGGACGAAATAAGATGCAAGATCTTAAAATATCGAGTGATTTTGTCCTTAAGACCTCGATTATAAGGACAAAAATCGAGCGCGCCAAGCGCAATTGCCTCTGTCTGATATGACAGTTGAGACACCCGACGTCACTTTGTATGCAATTAAAATTATACTTGATTAAACTATTTCATTTGACGATTTTTGTCCTTAACATAAGGACAAAACACTCTCCGGGAAGTCATTCCAGACACAGTACGGCACAGCAGCTCATGCAATAACGCGTAGGTTTAGCGACGAGTTGCTAGTACGGTTGTAAAAAGCTAATACAGGAATTCAATTCAATATATGCTCATATGAGCATCTATTAAAACTGAGGCCAAGCAAGGCCATTAACTTTTGGTCCTCATATTTGTCCTTATTTTTTTCTTGTTGGGGTTAAGTACATGTAAACTACCCTAAGCGCTCAATTAAAATAGAGAGTCCCATGGGCGTTTTATTCATGTATCCAGCGTAGGCGTTCAAATACAGAGTGTCGCTAAGAACTAGAAGAACGGCGAGGTGGTTAAGATGACTCTACAGTCGTAGTTGAGCGCTATCACTTCAATTTTACAACAGTGCATTCGCGATGCAGCGAACAGCTCCAGATCACCGGCGGACAACTCCCCGCTCTTTAGTGAGGATATGTACTCCTCATCAACCAATCCAGCCATTTCCTCCAAGTCCTGGATATAGTCCGCCAGGGTTGATTCATACTAGGTGTACGATGCACCGAGACTGTGTCGAAGACAGCAAAAAATACTGGACTGTATATCACCTTGGTAGATACCACTCTGGCGGAGAGATTGTTGGACATTGATGTAAAAGCCAGCCAACGGGCAGGCGACCGGAAGCCAGATCCCCAAGGACCTTTACGCAAGTGTCGAGTCGACAATGTTGAAGGTACGACATTTTGACTTGGTTTCACTATTCGGACCAATCAGATCGAGTGTAGGCGCGTGTTTTTCAGGTTATTGTGTAGCGTGCATCCCTTCATCCGATAAAAACTCCTTTGAATATAT
>NW_003303563.1:16241-20664 GCF_000142945.1 Phytophthora infestans T30-4 | reverse complement strand
CAAGCTCGGCTGCTCCAGTAAGTCTTGACTCCCTTATGGCCAGAATTAACGAGCAAGGGCATGATCGCCGAGAAGAATTGACCTTCTTGGCGAGGCTCACGGCTTACGGATTTACTCGTTCCGTGGAGCCCTCCGATCCCGTGCAGCGGCGAGCGATTTTGCATGCTGCTTCCGCGGGGGAACCGTTGGATATCTTGAAAGGCAACTACGCCGCTCTTGATTATCCAAAGATCATCGGCGATCTCCAAGCTGACAATCAAGCTGCTCAGGAGGAGAACCGCGCACTGACTCGGCGACTGGACTCGCTTGCTCTCAGCAATGTCGACTTGTCAACTCAGCTCTCGTCGGCTCAACAGCAAGTGTCTCGATTGGAGGCTGCTGCCACGCAATCGGCTAATCTCCTCGCGTCGCTGCGAAAGGCTGTAGCTCTGAGTGAGGCAAAACTTGCTCGGGTCATCGCAGCTGAGCAGAGCAAGGTTGACGCTGCGTTGGGTCAGGCCCAGCTCCACCATCAGCAAGTCTTGGATCGGGACGCCGAGATCGACGTCCTTCTCCGATCCATTTCTGAGAGGGATGCGGCGCTCATCACTCTTCAGGGTATTGCTTCCAAGCACTTCGAACAGCTGCAGGAGTCGGTGCGGTTGTACAGTTCCACCGGTACTCAACCCTTGCGGCACGCTCAGTCGGTGATCGCTGAGCAGCGGGCTGTGATCTTGCGACAGAAGCGGCTCATCCGTCGGAATGGTATTATTCCGATGCACGATCCTCACATGGCTGCTGCTGCTGCTGGCGGTGGCTTGCAAGCTCCTGGGCTTGATCCGTCCGACCTTCTCCTCAACGCCCGGCTGTGTCGTGTCTTGGAGTCTCGCTTTCCTGAGGTTCTCAGCATCCCCACTGGTGAAACTCGGCGGTTGGAGTTGATTGTCCATCCTCGCCGAGATGCTCCAGTGGCGAGTTCCATTATTGGTCCTAGTGTGGTTCCCTCAGCTAGTCAAGCGTCTTCGGCGACTTCATTGGCAGGATCGGCTGCGGCTCCAGTCAGCTCAGCGGCGGTAACAACCCAGGCTGAGCCGACTCTTGCTCAGCTTCACCGTACGCCTTTGGCAAACTTGACCTCGACTCAGCGGCTTCGGCGTTATGCCAACCCCAAGTCTCCCACTGCTGCAGGTCCTCGTCATCGTGCACCGGCGCCGCATCCGCCTCAACCGTACGCTTGTCCACTCCCCGGAGAGGATGGGACACGAGGCTATCAGTACCCTTTTGCACTCAAGTTCACCTCAAGCTACTGTATCCGATGGGAGGAAGGCCTCGCTCTAGAAAGTGCCGTCGTCGGACTCGGCGGAAGAAGGTTCGTCACCTTCAGCTGAGTTCTGCTACTCAGCCCGCTGTCTCTGCTCGCTCTGAAGACGACGATGACGCTTCGAGCGAAGCTGAGTTTGAGTTTGAGTTGCCTGAGCCGCCCGCCGACACCGTTCCTGTAGTTGCTTCGACGACTCCGGGGGTTCTTCGTCTTCTGGTCTTCCGGTGACTTCGTCAGTCGCGGCTCTTAGCCCACCGCCGATATCTTCATCCGATGTCGTGGCTTCACTGCCTGTCCCGGCTACGAGCGTGTGTGCCCCAGGCTCGACTTCGCCCATCTCTGTTGGGTTGCCCCAGTCGAGCGCACCACTCAGCGTCGTGCTAACGGTGGTTGGACGCTCGCAGTCGCCCTCTCGGGGTCTGAGCGTATCCACCACGCCGACTGACTTAGTGACTCCGGCCGTGAGTGCCCTCAGACCGTCTCTCCCTGTGACCACGGCCGTGTTGACGTCCCCATCTGGGCGCCCTATCCGGAGATCTGCTGCGACCGCCCGCACTGTGACTGCTCAGCTGCTTGAGGATCTCGACGCGTCTGACGACGAGGTGTTAGGGCCTGGTGATGGTTCTGTACCGTCCACCGGCTCGACAAATCCTGCCGCTGGGTCGCTCTTGGATCCCATTTCCTTATCAGAGAACTCGGCTGGCAGTCCTTCAGGTTCCGACTCAGCGACCGCAGATGCTCGTCGTTCTGCCCAAGCGACAAGTCTTCATGCGGCGATCTTCGGTTCTGACGACGAGATGAACGATGAGTCCCTGCCGCCGAGTGATCGCCACTCCTCGCGGCCTTCATCGAAGGATTCTGGTGACGGGACGAGTTTTGCCTCTGCGCCGGCTTCGGGGAAGCAGCAGCATCGCAAACGTCGTGCCTCGTCGAGTCCTACCGGTCATCGGTCGAAGTGATCCAAGAAGCACAAGAAGCACAAGAAGCATCACAAGACGCACCGACACCACAAGCATCGGCAGCTTCCGTCGACTCCTGATCCAGCTCCGGCTCAGTCCATTCCGGCTGCTCCTTCGCCGAGTAGGCTTCCGGTTATATCGATTCTCTCTCAGCCGAGTTCGACTGCTTCACGTCCGGCTGTGGTCGCACTTCCCAGCGCTCTTACACTCCCGCTGGCGACGTTACGGACTCGGGCCTCGCAAGCGGTGTCCAAGGATTGTCGCCTGACTCTTCACATGGCTCAACTCCGCGAGGTACCATTCATGCATTTCGGCTCAACTCGTTGTTGGAATGCATTATTGGATACACTGAGCGGAGGGGTGCAGATGGAGTTCGTAGGGGGCAAGAGTCGTGTTCCACCTACGCCGTGTTCTCTTGACGGCATTCGAGCTTTCATGGCCGTTTTCGACCCGAGCCATCCTTGTCAGCGTCTTCGGCGGATGCTCCCTGAGCTTCCTTTCTTCTTTTCTCCGTCGATACTGGAGGAAGCTCGGCGATGTTTGGCTTCTCAAACCCGGCCTCGAATTTTGATGCAAGTTCTTGGAGATATGTGGGTGAAGCTTCGTGGCGACAGTCCCTTGGACTCGGCGGGGAGGCCCATCCAAGCAGATGGCCAAATGACTCGTTACTTCGTAGCTCTCTATGAGCGTCGTCATTGGATTGTCGAGTCGAGTGTGTTAATGGGTCTCCATCCTGACGTCAACCCGGCTGCCACGCCCGCCCAGTTTGCTGAGGTATACGAACTGTGGCTGGTGTACAAGCGCGAGCGCAAACGTCGTAGTGACACCTTGCGATCTTTGGTTGTTGCTGTCTACGACCAGCTTTACTCGGCGGTCACTCAGAAGCTCGGCGATGAACCTGCTCCACTGGTGGACGCAGAGGTTTATTTTGATCCGTCCGTTCCCCATTACTCTCCCGTTAACCTTTCGTGGGTTCCTTCCGGGAGAGACTGGGTCCAGTGTGCTCACGATGTGGATCTAGCCGAGCCCTGGCGAGCTTGGTGGCTTACTGACCCGGCGGTCCATCCGTACAATACTTGCTTCCGCGCTCGGAACGTGGACCTCTTGGTTTTCGCTCCGCGCGGTATGGATCCTCAGGTTGTTGACGACGCGATTGAAGAAGATTTTGATCTTGCTGAACCAGCGCCTCCTGCCTATGCCCCGGGTGCTCCAACTCGGCTGAATCGTCAAGGCATCCATATCTTCACTGGGTCTTCGATCGGTGAGCTCGGCTCAGATGGCGAGAGTGCGTCTGATGACGACTCGGCGGACGATGGGTTGGGTTCTCCTAATCTCCGAGGCGCGTCTCCGAGTATGTCTCCGTTCGGCACCCCACTCCTCAGTGGAACGGATCCTCAGCCCACTTCCGCCGCGTCGGGTCCTGAGGCACCTGGTTCGGCGTCAGCTTCGTTGGCTAGCTCGGCGATGATACTTCTTGCCACGGCTGCGAATGTTGCATCTCCTTCCGCAAGTTCCCAAGGGATGACGTCTGCTACGACGCCACGCCCCCAATCGTCGAGTCCGCTGAGCTCTCCCCAGTTGTCTTCGTCGGGTTCAACTCACTTGGAATCCGGATCGCCGACCTTTTAGTTTTCTTCCTTTGACTGGGCGTCCCGTAGGTATCGTTCAGGACTTCATTTCGTAATTATTCAGTATATGTAGTTTCGACACAGTAGCATTCCGTCTCAACTCGGCCTGTGTCGTCCGCTGAGTTGGTGTAACGTTTGGTGCAATAGCTGTTAATCCTCATCTGCAACTTGCACCATTTGCAGACGGTTTTCGCGCTTCTTCTGTCGTAGATAGTCAAACAGGAGACCCCCACATGACAAATTCGACAGTGGTTCCCAAGTAGGCTCATCGTAGCCGACCCACTTAACTTTAAACTTCCATTGTGATCGTGACGTACTTGTGGATAATGGTAGCTCATCGTCGAGAATTGCTTCGACTTCATACTGGTTTGTACTTGTGTCTGGTTCCCAGCTGTCTTCAGGCAGTAATTCTTCATCAAAGTCAAATCGCTGAGTCTCTTCGAGGTCGGCGATTAGCCTCGTCTTTGGTCTTCCGCCGAGTTCGGTGACTGCCTTCAGACGTGATACATGGACCACTGGGTAGAACCTATATCCAC